>NW_027467715.1:1715852-1733352 GCF_046742065.1 Oratosquilla oratoria
CAGGTTCGATTTCCTTCAAACTATTGGAAGGCTAACCCCATTACTCATGTAGGAGCGAGTTTGCATATGTACAGTGTACGTATGCATGCGGTGATGTGGTATTGGGTATGGTGCATTGTACATGTAGTCAGCGCCTTGATTGGGCAGCTAGCTGCATGCAACCAATAAACTTCCCTGCATACAGATACCATGCAATTCGCGACTAGCGACATTATGTAGCACGATAGTCGTGTAGAGTCTAGCCAACATGTACTAGCCCATTCAACTACGATGGCAATATTTTTGTCATTTGGTCAAATGAAACAAAAAACCATAAAACGTCAGAATGTTTGATCAAACACCAGAAAAATATGACGTCATTCGGTTGACCGCACGAGGACTGACGTCATATTTTTTCTGTTGTTTGATCAAACATTTTGGTGTTTTATGATTTTTAGTTTTCTTTGAACAAATGACAAGAATTTTGTCATCGGATTTGAATGGGCTAGTATACGCGCGCATGAAGCTGATACGAAGCTAGGCTAGGTAAGCCATTGAACTCTTGCAGCTATACCGCGTACACATATGTACGTACATCAACAAATTAAAGTTGATTGATGCGTTGCGTTTATGATATCGATTGATAATGCAATGATTGATCACGGGTAAGTTGTGTTTGCTCTGATCCTTTCATCAATGGTGATGGGATTCAGGGATTGCCAAATGATGGATAATGCATGAAAAACGTTTAATCTTGCCGCGGGAGCGATTCTTTTTTTTTTGGGGGGGGGGTCGCTCCCGCTATTGGATTTGCGAGAGCGACATTGGAACTTTCCCGAGCGAAATCGCTCGTCGCTCCCGTGTATTTTTTTCGCTGGTACATACACAGTACATTCGTACATACATAATACATAGGTACATAATACAGTACATACGTATTAACACAAACTGATACATACATACATAGTACATACGTACATACATAGTACATACGCAAATACAAAGTATATACGTACACACATACGTACATGTGTACATACATACAAAACCTATACAGTGCAGTTCCATTCAGTTGAGCTATCCTAGTCAGAGGCCATCTTGTCTAGTCCCTACAGGTCTGTCCTGAAGTAAAATTTATATTTTCTTACTTTCTAAAAAGAGAAAGGTTGAAAGGAAATGTTTATTACAAACTCAATTATAAATTCCATCGTGGTGAGGGAGTGAGAGAGGACATTCCATTTTATTTCTTTTTTCGTATTTGATTTTTTTTTTCGACTTTCTATGACCGACGACTCGCTCCAATCGACATGACGTCAAGCCCGAGGCTCGTCTGACTGATTGTCGGTAACATGCGAGTGGACTGCGTTACCGTAACATTGCCCCTCATGTCAGTGCTCAAGACCTTCTGGAGCTGTTTTACCCCATCAAGAAGACAGGAACTAGAAAAAGAAGTTAGCAAGGTCCTGTATCAAGAGGCACTGTGCCTCATTTAGTCTACAAAAGCCCAACTAGATAGACTAGAAAATAAGATTAAATATAACGAAGGATATTCAGCGTCTCAAAAGATGCTAGAAAGATTAATATTTGAAGTCATCGAAGAATGTGTCCACGGTCCAAAACAGGAACTTGAAGAAGTTAGAAAGATCCTTTACCAAGAGGCATTATGCCTCATTCAATCCAAAAAAGTCGAACTAAATCAATTAGAAAATAAGATTAAATATACAGAAGGAGATTCAGCGGCTCAAAAGATGCTAGAAGAATTAATCTTTGAAGTCGTCTAGGATTGTATGGAGGCTCCAAACGAAGAAAGCCCATTGATAAAAATACGGCAGATTTTGAAAAAAGCCAATGGAGTTTTAATGGAGAAATATAAGAACGTCGTAAAATCAATTAAGAAGATTGAAAAATTGAAATTTCAAAATCTAATACCAAAGCCTATAATGCCCGACAAAATAAAAGCTTTGAAGAAACGCCTCCGGTTCTGTGGAAGAACCAGACTGAATTGATCCCAGTGTGGAATGATTGACCCGGTTGTCCATTTCCTGTGAGGACAAAGGTGTTTAAACTATAACCCAGCCACACCATACAGACAATTGTACACCAAACACATGTTAAAAAGATATGAATCAGATATTCACTTTGAAATTGAAATATCTAATCCTCATAACAAAGGTACAAGAACCAACCATCTACCAACAATGACAGACTACAAAACGACAATAGTTCCAGAAACAATAGCAGAAAAAAAGAAGAAATATTTATCAATCTGCCAACCATCAACAACCTCATACAGTTACCAAACCTACAGTCGACCTTGAGCAGGAACAACAATATGACGTCACATTCTTTTAAGTCTTCAGGTCAGAGAGACCCACAAAGGGCAGAAAAGTCCATAAAAGAGACTTTATCTCTGAAAGTGACCTCCCTTCAGCCCATTCTTCAGGTCACAGAGACGTCGAAAGGGCAGAAAACGCCGTCGTAATATTTATATCTGATTTTGACCTTTTCCAGCCCATTTTAAACTTGCCCAGAGGCTAGAAAACGGCCATGTGCTTAGCCTGACGTACTTACAGTCCAATTTCTACGAGCCCAGAGAGGCTTGGAAAGCATTTTGGACTTTGAGACTGACTATTTTTTCAGTCCATTTTCATTATGCCCAGAAGCTAGGAAACTGCCATATGCTTAGCCTGACCTTCTCATAGCCCATTTCCATCATGCCCTGAGGGGCTAGGAAATCGCCATGTGCACTCAAAGAGCACAAATTCTGAAAAAGGGCTTAATTCAGACGCAGCTCCTTCAGACAACTCGCATGTAGTTTTAGCCCTTTCGACGCGGAACCAGTTTCCCTCAGCTGAATAAAATCGACAGGCGGCAGAAGCTAGAGGGACCGAGAACCACAATCGTCAAAACCCATCGGCGGAAAGGTCGAGGAGGAGGAATTGGCCCCGACAGCAGAACCAACAACAAGGAGTTGCGAATCAAGACCGCAACAGGACGGGTTCCATGGCCAAAGATTGAACTCACAAAACTTAAGACTTAGAAACCACGTAGTAGTGAGCGCTGAAGGAACGGGTTGTTTTAAGTGAAGATGAGATACCTTACTGGGTGGGGGACTACATACATACATACATACATACATACATACATACACATACATACATACATACATACGTACATACATACATACTCGGTCTTCTTCAGTAAGCTTACTGAAAAAGACCGATACATACATACATACATACATACATACATACATACATACATACACGCATACATGCATATATACATACATACATACATACACATATACACAAATATATACATACATACATGCATACATACATACATACATGCATACATACATATATGCATTCATGTAAAAATAATCACAATAACGCGTGACTAAATAATATTGCAGAAACCACAGGGAAAACAAAGTCGGAATACTAAACTTTTTCGTCTATTACAACATCCTCAGAGTAAAAGAAAGAGACATAGAACATAATATTTATACAGAAATAAGAAAACTGGGGAAGGTTATAGTCACATAAAAGTTTCGTACAATATACATACACACACATTCATTTAGAACTATTAATAGTCAAAATAAAACAAACAAAACATGCATATATACATATATGCATGCATACATGTATGCATACACGTATACATACATGCATACATACATACATACATACATACATACATACATACATACATACATACATTCATGCATGCATACATACATACATACATACATACATACATACATACATGCATACATACACGACTTGGCGGCGCAGTGGTAGCGTTCGCGGCCGTCACTACGGTGGTCCGGGTTAGCATCCCACCCAGGGATGAAATAATTTCAGTATCGCTGCGCTGCGAGGCCTCACTCCAACTCTTGTGGGCTTGGAGTTGGGTGTCTGTGTGCGTGTAACGCCACAGCATTACCAATAGATCGGTCATGAGCTCTGAGGTCTCTTTCGGGAGTGAAATAGCTGTCGATCATGAATCCAACACATGATCTAAGACCATGGTGAATGACATACATACATACATACATACATACATACATACATACATACATACATACATACATATAATAGTACATACATATATACATACATACATACATACATACATACATACATACATACATACATACATACATACATACATACATACATACATACATACATACATACATACTTACATACATAAAGAAATACATACATACATACATACTTACATACATAAAAAACATACATACATACATACATACATACATACATACATACATACATACATACATACATACATACATACATACATACATACATATATACACAAATACATACATACATATAATAGCTCATACATACATACATGCATACATACATACATACATACATACATACATACATACATACATACATACATACATACATACATACATACATACATACACACATACATACATATAATAGCACATACATATATACATACATACATACATACATACATACATACATACATACATACATACATACATACGTACATATACATACATGCATGCATACATACATACATATACACATACAGACACATATATACATACATATATACATGCATACATGCATACATACATACATACACATATGCAGACACATATACATACATACATACATTACGTACACACATATATATTTATATACATATGTATACATATACATCACCTATGTGAGTGGTGATAATTTATATTTCCACTCTGGATTTATTTGTTTATTCATTTATTCATTTATTTATTAATCTATTTATTCATTTACTTATTTATTTATTCATTTTATTATTATCATTTTACGAGGTAGAAATTGGAGTGAAACTACAAATATTTACAAATATACACCACAAGGACTTTAAGGAATAATTTGGTTTGGTTTTTTTATACATATCTTTATTTAATTTTGAAGCCACAATTGCTTTTAATCTCTCCTCAACATAACTCAACCATATACAGAACATGTGCTTGAAAGAGAGAAGAGGAAAAGAGAAGAGAGGACGATGAAAAAGAAGAGAAGAAAAAAGAGAGAGGGATATTGTGGAGGGGTATTGAAGGCGGGGGTGAGGGAATGAGTGGAGGATGGAGGTGGAGAGGAAGAATGGAGGGTAGATGAGAGCGAAGAATAGAGAGAAAAAATGGAGAATAACGATGTTATGGAAGCAAATTGACTAAGACATCGCAAATAAAAGAAAGTAATCGGAGAAGACAAAATAATGAAATATAAAAGACAACAGAGTGAGATAGAGAGAGAGAGAGAGAGAGAGAGAGAGAGAGAGAGAGAGAGAGAGAGAGAGAGAGAGAGAGAGAGAGAGAGAGAGAGAGGAGGGAGAAAGATAGTGAAATATATATATATATATATGTATATATATATATATATAAATATATATATATATATCATATATGGAGAGAGAGAGAGAGAGAGAGAGAGAGAGAGAGAGAGAGAGAGGAGGGAGAAAGATAGTGAAAAAAATATATATATACGAGGTCCATTCAAAAAGTATCCGACCTTGGTCCATAAAAAGAAAAATAATCTACCATTCAGGAATCTATTTTTGTGGCAGTTGACGGCACCCTTACTGCGCATGCGTGGAAATTTTAAAAGCTGTAGTGCGCGCCATGTCGGAACGCATCGAGCAACGTTATTGCATTAAGTTCTGCCACAAGCTTGGTGATACGCAAGTGCAAACTATCCAGAAGATTCAGCAAGCCTTTGGCGATGAAGCCATGGGAATAACACAGATAAAGGAGTGGTTTAACCGCTTCAAGCAAGGAGAAACCTCAGTTGAGAGGAAGCCACGGTCTGGCAGGCCATCCACCAGCAGAAACGAAGAATCCATTGCGAATGTTCGTCGATAGTGGAGGACGACCGTCGTATAACCATCAACGAGATTGTCAGAGAAGTAGGAATAAGCACAGGATCAGTTCATACAATTTTAACCGAAGATTTGGCCATGCGACGAGTGTCTGCAAAATTTGTTCCAAAGTTGCTGGTGGAACAGCAAAAACAACTCCGCCTGGAAATTGCACAAGACCTACTTGACTGTGCCAACAGTGATTCTGACTTCATGAAGACCATCATCACTGGTGATGAGACATGGGTGTATGGATACGACCCGGAAACAAAATTTCAGTCATCACAATGGAAGCATCAGACATCACCAAGACCAAAAAAAAAAAAAAAAGGACGACAGGTTCGGAGCAACGTCAAGGTAATGTTGACTTGTTTTTTTGACTCCAGTGGTATTGTGCATCATGAATATGCACCAGCAGGACAAACAATTAATAAGGAGTATTATCTGGAAGTTATGCGACACCTTCGCGATGCTGTGCGACGAAAACGACCGTAAATGTGGGCTGCGCGCAACTGGTAACTTCACCATGATAATGCACCTGCTCATTCTGCCCACCTGATCCAAGCTTACCTGGCCAAAAACAATACTCCACTTGTTCGGCACCCTCCCTACTCTCCAGACGTGGCACCTTGTGACTTCTGGCTCTTCCCTAAACTAAAAACAACCCTTAAAGGGAAGCGCTTTGAGTCGATAGAGGAAATTATGAGAAAAACGACGGCAGAGCTCTACAACATTCCAATTTCGGCATTCCAGAGATGTTACCAGCAGTGGCAGCACCGCTGGGAGAAGTGTGTGCACTCCCAAGGGGAGTACTTTGAAGGTGATTAAATAAAAGTTTTGAAATGTACACAAATCTTTTCTTTATGGACCAAGGTCGGATACTTTTTGAATGGCCCTCGTATATATATATATATATATGTATGCAAAGTAGACCACTTGGAAAAAGAAACTAACGAAGCAGAGCGCTTTCGTATATTACATCTTCAGTGCAACAAGTACATAGTGATAGGAATACATAGACAATATATACATGATACAAAGGAACAAGGACAGTTTGAATAAGCGTAGCGACCAATTACCCCCTGGAGAGCGGAAGGTCATTGTCAAATATCTTAAGATGGTGGGGCGACATCAGGTCATAGTCGCCAGGGTCACTGTTTCTACTAATGATATAGGGCGACATTAGGTCAATTCGTTGGGTACATTTTACCTGATATTATCTTACTAATTTCTTGACAAATGAAATTATCAAGTTTGTACAAGCCTTTATGTAGGTTGGTATTTTGATTACTGGTGGTATGAATCAAACTGCACTCTATTAAATTTCTTGCTATTATGTTGTTGGTATAATAGATGGCAGTTCTTGGGCCACTTCTATTCATAGTATATATAAATGATATAGACCATAGACTAAGATCTACTGTTTCCAAATTTGCTGATGATACAAAACTGTGCGGAATGGCAAATGATCACTTAAACCAATTAGATACTTCCAGAGCCATGTTTTTGCAGGTTCGATTTCCTTCAAACTATTGGAAGGCTAACCCCATTACTCATGTAGGAGCGAGTTTGCATATGTACAGTGTACGTATGCATGCGGTGATGTGGTATTGGGTATGGTGCATTGTACATGTAGTCAGCGCGTTGATTGGGCAGCTAGCTGCATGCAACCAATGAACTTCCCTGCATACAGGTACCATGCAATTCGCAACTAGCGACATTATGTAGCACGATAGTCGTGTAGAGTCTAGTCAAGATGTACTAGCCCATTCAACTCCGATGACAAGATTTTTGTCATTTGGTCAAATAAAACAAAAAATCATAAAACGTCAAAATGTTTGATCAAACACCAGAAAATATGACGTCATTCGGTTGACCGCACGAGGACTGACGTCATATTTTTCTGGTGTTTGATCAAACATTTTGGTGTTTTATGATTTTTTGTTTTATTTGACCAAATGACAAGAATTTTGTCATCGGAGTTGAATGGGCTAGTATTCGCGCGCATGCAGCTGATACGAAGCTAGGCTAGGTAAGCCATTGAACTCTAGCAGCTATACCGCGTACACATATGTACGTACATCAACAAATTAAAGTTGATTGATGCGTTGCGTTTATGATATCGATTGATAATGCAATGATTGATCACGGGAAAGTTGTGTTTGCTCTGATCCTTTCATCAATGGTGATGGGATTCAGGGATTGCCAAATGATGGATAATGCATGAAAAACGTTGAGCAGTAGTCGTCACTCAGGTCAGGTCAAACCGGGTAGCTGCTTCAGTTAGCGATATGGCGAGTGAATGTGTCACTGTGTTCAGCGCCGAAGAGGTACAATCTCTACTTAGTAGAATTGAAGCCTTGGAGGATGCTGTTAAGTGCCTTAAAGAGGAGAATCGAGTTCTCCGCTCGAAGGCCTATGATACGGAAGGCAATATTAGCGATGAGCATGGATGGAATACGGTGAGAAATAAGATGCGGAAAAGTGGAAAAAAGTCCTCACCAGCCCCACTGAAATGCAAAAAACTCGTTTCAAGTGCTGGCAAATCTGCAGGAAGAAGGAACTAATGAAATCCAAGAGAAAAAGGAAAGGGCAGACACTGGATCCCTGCCCACAGGTAAGATTTTGGTAGTAGGAGACAGTCAAGTGAGGTATTTAGACAGGGTTTTCTGCGACAAAGATAGGAAGCATAGGACGCAGGTGTGTTTTCCCCGGCGTGGGCATAGGTGATGTTAGAGATAGGATTGAAGAGTGTCGAGTAGGGGAAGGTAAGGACCCAGTAGTTTGCTTAAGTGCCGGAGGAAATGATATAGGTAAGTTAGGGAGTGAGGAGTTATTTGCGCGGTACCGAGATGCGCTAGACAAGATTAGGAATAGGGGAGGTGTTCCTGTAGTATGTGGAATCCTTCCGAGGCGTAGAGTTGGAGGCATGTGGCATTCCAGGGCTATTGCAATGAATTGCAGGCTGGCAAAACATTGTAAGGCCAATGGATGGGCATTTGTCGACAACTGGGTCCGCTTTTATGGTAAAAATCACCTATACACAAGGGACGGAGTGCACTTGTCTCCCAGAAGATTTCGGCTCCTTGCTAAATCCCTTGAGCGAGAAATAGGCATCCTGCATGGTTTTATCGGGTAGATTATGTGGGAGTAGGGGGGAAGTATCGGAATATAGTTTAGGCAATAGAAGCAACTTAGAGGACTGTATAAAAAATCACCAAAGCAGGTGGAGGGAAGATAAATTTAAAGTTTACTATACAAATAGTAGGAGCATAATTAACAAAATTGATTTGCTGCGAGGTAAAGCATGCGTAGAAAATTTCGATATTATAGCTATTACTGAATCCTGGATCAACATGGCTGATAAACATTTCCTTCCGGAAATCGAAATAGAAGGATATAAGTTTTTTCATAAGGATAGGGTCGGCAGGAATGGGGGAGGTGTAGCACTTTTCGTTAAAAATACATTAAACTGTATTATCAACAATTCGATTAAGGAAGAGGACTGTACGGAATCTATTTGGGTAGAGATTATAGGCAAGAATAAGAACGTTATTATTGGCGACTTGTATAGACCTCCTAACCTTAGCATTGAGCAAACTGATTCCCTAATTCATGAAATTCACAGAGCGTCCCAGTACAAAAACGTTGTAATCATGGGAGATTTTAACTATAGAAACATTGACTGGGAAACTTTAATAGGAGATCATGAAGCGAAGAAATTCATAGATGTGGTGCAGGATAATTTCCTAAAACAAATGATTACCGATCCTACGAGGGGGCAAAATACCCTGGACTTAATTCTAACAAATAATGAGCACCAAATTAGCAGCGTAATAGTGGGCGATAGTCTAGGCTTTAGCGATCAAGAAATAAGATTTGATATTATTTGGGAAAAAATAAAAAGTACAAATAATGTTCAAGTACCAGAGTTTAGGAAAGCAAACTTTGACAATATAAAAACCTATTTGAAATTGAATACGAAAAAGAATGCGGACGTTTCAAACATTCTTGATTCTGGTTGCGGGGCTGATAGTCAGAAGTGGGTCAAGGAAGGTAATACGCATACCTTAGGTCAGGTCTGGGTCAAGGAGGGAAATACGCATACCTTAGGTCAGGTCTGGGTCACAGAGAGTAATACGCATACCTTAGGTCAGGTCGATTGGTGGCGAGGGCCCAAAAATCAGGTCAGTACTTTAGATGAAATGTATAACAATCTAACTGATGGAATCATTAATGCACAAAACACATTTATCCCCCTAAAGTCAATACGAAAAAATAGTAATACTCCCAAATGGATGACGGACAGATTGAAACATGAGATCGGAATTAAAAGAGGACTTTACGTAAAAATTAAAAACGGGGAATCACACCTTAGATCAAGATATAACGAAATGGCAAAGCTGGTTAAAAGGAATACACGTTCAGCGAAACGTAATTATGAAATCAAGGTTGCCAGTCAAGCAAAATCCAACCCATAGGGTTTCTTTCACCTCTATAGAACAAAAAATAAAGAAAGAATAGGACCAATTAAAAACGATGAAAATGTCATGATAGAATCGGAAGAAAAATGAGTGAGGAGTTTAACAATTATTTTCTATCGGTGTTTACTAATGAGAGGTTAGATAAAGTACCTGACTGCGATCCGATTTTCAGAGGGGATGAAGAAAATAGCCTAACTAATATCAGCATTAGTAAAGAAGAAGTTATCAAGCAGATTGACAGACTTAAAGCTACAAAATCTCCGGGTCCGGACGAAATTTTTCCAAGAATGCTTAAAGAGTGTAAATTTGAAATCTGCGACCAGTTAACTGAAATATTCAATAAATCGGTAGACACTGGTTCTGTTCCAACTGCTTGGAGGCAGGCAAACGTTGTTCCTGTTTTTAAGAAGGGAGATAGATCGACCGAATGCAACTACAGGCCAATCAGTTTGACATCGGTTATAGGAAAAATGCTTGAATCAATAATAGTAAATAGACTCAGAGAACACATTGAAGGGCATAATTTAATTCGTGATTCACAGCATGGTTTCTCCAAAGGTAAGTCATGCGTGACTAATCTACTATCCTTTTACACTAAGGTATATAAGGCGTCAGACAACAATGAAAATTACGATGTTATTTACCTTGACTTTAGCAAAGCGTTCGATAAAGTGCCACACCAGAGACTACTAAATAAAATCAAAGCCCATGGCATAGGAGGAAAAGTGTTAGAATGGATTAGAGCTTGGATTAGTAACAGAAAACAGCGGGTCACCATAAATGGAATAAAATCTAGGTGGGGCAATGTTACTAGCGGGGTCCCCCAGGGCTCGGTTTTGGGTCCCTTGTTGTTCATTATGTATATAAACGACTTAGACGATGGGTTAGATAGTGATGTTAGTAAGTTTGCGGACGACACTAAAATAGGACGCCTAATTAGGTCAGGAGAAGACGCCCAGATTCTGCAGGATGATCTTAATAAACTGTTAACATGGTCGGTGAAATGGCAAATGCACTTCAATATCTCTAAGTGTAGCGTGTTAAAAGTAGGGCTACACAACCCCGAAAATAGATACAACTTAGATAACACGTTTTTAGAAAAATCTGAGTGCGAGAGGGACTTGGGAGTTCTGGTGAGTCCGGACCTTAAAACCAGGAAGCAGTGCATTAGCGCCAGAAATAAAGCAAACAGACATTAGGCTTCATTGCTAGGACGGTAACGAATAGAAGTGCAGAGGTAATTATTAAACTCTATCTAGCGATAGTTAGACCCATCCTTGACTATGCGGTACAGTTTTGGTCTCCGTCCTACAGAATGGACATAAATTCACTAGAATCAGTACAGAGAAGAATGGCCAAAATGATACAAGGACTCGGAAATTTGCCTTACGAAGAGAGGCTTATGCACCTAAACTTACACTCTCTGGAAAGACGCAGAGTGCGGGGTGATCTAATAGAAGTGTTCAAGTGGATCAAAGGCTATAACGAGGGTGATGCAAACAAGGTCATCATAATAAAACAACAGGGCAGGACTCGCAGTAATGGGTATAAACTGGACAAATTTAGATTTAAGAAGGAAATAGGCAAGAATTGGTTTACAAATAGGGTGGTCGATGAATGGAATAAACTTAGTAACCATGTAGTAAGCGCTGAAGCCATCAGTTGTTTTAAAAAACGATTAGACAACTTTATGGATGGGGATGACAGGTGGTGATGGATACGGAGCTGCCTAGTGTAGGCCTTATGGTCTTTTGCAGTCTCCTTTATTTATTATGTTCTTATGTTCTTATCTTGCCGGAGAAGCGATTTTTTTTTTTCTTGTGGGGGATCGCTCCCGCTATTGGATTTGCGAGAGCGACATTGGAACTTTCCCGAGCAAAATCGCTCGTCGCTCCCGTGTATTTTTTTCACTGGTACATACACAATACATTCGTACATACATAATACATAGCTACAAAATACAGTACATACGTACTAACACAAACTGATACATACATACATAGTACATACGTACATACATAGTACTGTACATACGCAAATAAAAAGTATATACGTACACACATACGTACATGTGTACATACATACAAAACCTATACAGTGCAGTTACATTCAGTTGAGCTATCCTAGTGAGAGACCATCTTGTCTAGTCCCTACAGGTCTGTCCTGAAGTAAAATTTATATTTTCTTACTTTCTAAAAAGAGAAAGGTTGAAAGGAAATGTTTATTACAAACTCAATTATAAATTCCATCGTGGTGAGGGAGCGAGAGAGGACATTCCATTTTTTTTTTTTTTTCGTTTTTGAATTTCTTTTTTCGACTTTCTATGACCGACGACTCGCTCCAATCGACATGACGTCAAGCCCGAGGCTCGTCTGACTGATTGTCGGTAACATGCGAGTGGACTGCGTTACCGTAACATTGCCCATCATGTCAGTGCTCAAGACCTTCTGGAGCTGTTTTACCCCATCAAGAAGACAAGAACTTGAAGAAGAAGTTAGCAAGGTCCTGTACCAAGAGGCACTATGCCTCATTTAGTCTACAAAAGCCCAACTAGATAGACTAGAAAATAAGATTAAATATAACGAAGGATATTCAGCGTCACAAAAGATGCTAGAAAGATTAATATTTGAGGTCATCGAAGAATGTTTCAACGCTCCAAAACAGGAGCTTGAAGAAGTCAAAAAGATCCTTTACCAAGAGGCATTATGCCTCACTCAATCCAAAAAAGTCGAACTAAATCAATTAGAAAATAAGATTAAATATACAAAAGGAGATTCAGCGTCTCAAAAGATGCTAGAAGAGTTAATCTTTGAAGTCGTCTAGGATTGTATGGAGGCTCCAAACCAAGAAAGCCCACTGATAAAAGTACGGCAGATTTTGAAAAAAGCCCATGGAGTTTTAATGGAGAAATATAAGAACGCCGTAAAATCAATAAAGAAGATTGAAAAATTGAGATTTCAAAATCTAATACCAAAGTCTATAATGCCCGACATAATAAAAGCTTTGAAGAAACGCCTCCGGATCTGTGGGAGAACCGGACTGAATTGATCCCAGTGAGGAATGTTGTCCGTTTCCTGTGAGGACAAATGTTGTCCGTTTCCTGTGATGACAAAGGTGTTTAAACAGCCACACCATCCAGACAATAGTACACCAAACACATGTTAAAAAATATCAATCAGATATTCACTTTGAAATTGAAATATTTAATCCTCATAACAATAGTACAAGAACCAACCATCTACCAACAATGACAGACTACAAAACGACAATAGTTCCAGAAACAATAGCAGAAAAAAATAAGAAATATTCATCAATCTGCCAACCATCAACAACCTCATACAATTACCAAACCTACAGTCGACCTTGAGAAGGAACAACAATACGACGTCACATTCTTTTAAGTCTTCAGGTCAGAGAGACCTACAAAGGGCAGAAAAGTCCATAGAAGGGCCTTTATCTCTGAAAGTGACCTCCCTTCAGCCCATTCTTCAGGTCACAGAGACGTCGAAAGGGCAGAAAACGCCGTCGTAATACGGACTTTTATCTCTGATTTTGACCTTTTCCAGCCCATTTTAAACTTGCCCAGAGGCTAGAAAACGGCCATGTACTTAGCCTGACGTACTTACAGCCCAATTTCTACGAGCCCAGAGAGGCTTGGAAAGCATTTTGCACTTTGAGACTGACTATTTTTTCAGTCCATTTTCATTATGCCCAGAAGCTAGGAAACTGCCATATGCTTAGCCTGACCTTCTCATAGCCCATTTCCATCATGCCCTGAGGGGCTAGGAAATCGCCATGTGCACTCAAAGAGCACAAATTCTGAAAAAGGGCTTAATTCAGACGCAGCCTCTTGAGACAACTCGCATGTAGTTTTAGCCCTTTCGACGCGGAACCAGTTTCCCTCAGCTGAATAAAATCGACAGGCGGCAGAAGCTAGAGGGACCGAGAACCACAATCGCCAAGACCCATCGGCGGAAAGGTCGAGGAGGAGGAATTGGCCCCGACAGCAGAACCAACAACAAGGAGCTGCGAATCAAGACCGCAACAGGACGGATTCCATGGCCAAATACTGAACTCACAAAACTTAAGACTTAGAAACCACGTAGTAGTGAACGCTGAAGGACGGGTTGTTTTAAGTGAAGATGAGATACCTTACTGGGTGGGGGACTACATACATACATACATACATACATACATACATACATACATACATACATACATACATACATACATACATACATACATACATACATACATACATACATACATACATACATACATACATACATAGTCGGTCTTCTTCAGTAAGCTTACTGAAGAAGACCGATACATATATACATACATACATACATTTGAGAGAAAGAGAGAGAGAGAGAGAGAGAGAGAGAGAGAGAGAGAGAGAGAAAGAGATAGAGAGAGAGAGGAGGGAGAAAGATAGTGAAAAATATATATATATATATATATATATATATATATATATATATATATGTATGCAAAGTAGACCACTTTGAAAAAGAAACTAACGAAGCAGAGCGCTTTCGTATATTACATCTTCAGTGCAACAAGTACATAGTGATAGGAATACATAGACAATATATACATGATACAAAGGAACAAGGACAGTTTGAATAAGCGTAGCGACCAATTACCCCCTGGAGAGCGGAAGGTCATTATCGATTATCTTAAGATGGTGGGGCGACATCAGGTCACAGTCGCCAGGGTCACTGTTTCTACTAATGATATAGGGCGACATTAGGTCAATTCGTTGGGTACATTTTACCTGATATTATCTTACTAATTTCTTGACAAATGAAATTATCAAGTTTGTACAAGCCTTTATGTAGGTTGGTATTTTGATTACTGGTGGTATGAATCAAACTGCACTCTATTAAATTTCTTGCTATTATGTTGTTGGTATAATAGATGGCAGTTCTTGGGCCACTTCTATTCATAGTATATATAAATGATATAGACCATAGACTAAGATCTACTGTTTCCAAATTTGCTGATGATACAAAACTGTGCGGAATGGCAAATGATCACTTAAACCAATTAGATACTTCCAGAGCCATGATTTTGCAGGTTCGATTTCCTTCAAACTATTGGAAGGCTAACCCCATTACTCATGTAGGAGCGAGTTTGCATATGTACAGTGTACGTATGCATGCGGTGATGTGGTATTGGGTATGGTGCATTGTACATGTAGTCAGCGCGTTGATTGGGCAGCTAGCTGCATGCAACCAATGAACTTCCCTGCATACAGGTACCATGCAATTCGCAACTAGCGACATTATGTAGCACGATAGTCGTGTAGAGTCTAGTCAACATGTACTAGCCCATTCAACTCCGATGACAAGATTTTTGTCATTTGGTCAAATAAAACAAAAAATCATAAAACGTCAAAATGTTTGATCAAACACCAGAAAAATATGACGTCAGTCGGTTGACCGCACGAGGACTGACGTCATATTTTTCTGGTGTTTGATCAAACATTTTGGTGTTTTATGATTTTTTGTTTTCTTTGACCAAATGACAAGAATTTTGTCATCGGAGTTGAATGGGCTAGTATACGCGCGCATGCAGCTGATACGAAGCTAGGCTAGGTAAACCATTGAACTCTAGCAGCTATACCGCGTACACATATGTACGTACATCAACAAATTAAAGTTGATTGATGCGTTGCGTTTATGATATCGATTGATAATGCAATGATTGATCACGGGTAAGTTGTGTTTGCTCTGATCCTTTCATCAATGGTGATGGGATTCAGGGATTGCCAAATGATGGATAATGCATGAAAAACGTTGAATCTTGCCGCGGGAGCGATTTTTTTTTGGGGGGGGGGGGATCGCTCCCGCTATTGGATTTGCGAGAGCGACATTGGAACTTTCCCGAGCGAAATCGCTCGTGGCTCCCGTGTAATTTTTCCGCTGGTACATACACAGAACATTCGTATATACATAATACATAGGTACATAATACAGTACATACGTACTAACACAAACTAATACATACATACATAGTACATACGTACATACATAGTACATACGCATATACAAAGTATATACGTACACACATACGTACGTGTGTACATACATACAAAACCTATACAGTGCAGTTCCATTCAGTTGAGCTATCCTAGTCAGAGACCATCTTGTCTAGTCCCTACAGGTCTGTCCTGAAGTAAAAGTTTATATTTTCTTACTTTCTAAAAAGAGAAAGGTTGAAAAGAAATGTTTATTACAAACTCAATTATAAATTCCATCGTGGTGAGGGAGCGAGAGAGGACATTCCATTTTATTTCTTTTTTCGTTTTTGATTTTTTTTTTCGACTTTCTATGACCGACGACTCGCTCCAATCGACATGACGTCAAACCCGAGGCTCGTCTGACTGATTGTCGGTAACATGCGAGTGGACTGCGTTACCGTAACATTGCCCATCATGTCAGTGCTCAAGACCTTCTGGAGCTGTTTTACCCCATCAAGAAGACAGGAACTTGAAGAAGAAGTTAGCAAGGTCCTGTACCAAGAGGCACTATGCCTCATTTAGTCTACAAAAGCCCAACTAGATAGATTAGAAAATAAGATTACCTATACCGAAGGATATTCAGCGTCTCAAAGATGCTAGAAAGATTAATATTTGAAGTCATCGAAGAATGTTTCAACGCTCCAAAACAGGAGCTTGAAGAAGTCAAAAAGATCCTTTACCAAGAGGCATTATGCCTCACTCAATCTAGAAAAGTCAAACTAAATCAATTAGAAAACAAAATAAAATATACAGAAGGAGATTCAGCGTCTCAAAAGATGCTAGAAGAGTTAATCTTTGAAGTTGTCTTGGATTGTATGGAGGCTCCAAACGAAGAAAGCCCACTGATAAAAATACGGCAGATTTTGAAAAAAGCCCATGGAGTTTTAATGGAGAAATATAAGAACGCCGTCAAATCAATGAAGAAGATTGAAAAATTTAAATTTCAAAATCTAATACCAAAGCCTATAATGCCCGACAAAATAAAAGCTTTGAAGAAACGCCTCCGGTTCTGTGGGAGAACCGGACTGAATTGATCCCAGTGAGGAATGATTGACCCGGTTGTCCGTTTCCTGTGGTGTGTTTAAACAGCCAC
>NW_027467715.1:1748352-1750852 GCF_046742065.1 Oratosquilla oratoria
CCTATAAGTTGGACTTCAATCGTAGGAAAAATAATGGAAACTATCATCAGAGATGCTATCGAACATCATTTAAAAAGTAACCGTTTGATAAATGATAGCCAGCAAGGTTTCAGACGGAAACGTTCTTGCGTGACTAACTTACTCGAATTCTACAACACAGTTATATCGAATTATGACAAAAGAAACAATATAGATTTAATATATCTAGACTTTGCAAAAGCTTTTGATACCGTCCCACACGAAAGACTACTTACTAAATTAGCTTTACACGGAATAAGTGGTAGCCTATTAAGTTGGACTAGTAATTGGTTGAATGGTCGAAAACAAAGAGTTGTTTTAAATGGAAAAACTTCTAGATGGGAAAATGTTACAAGTGGAGTTCCTCAGGGTTCCGTTCTTGGGCCACTTCTATTCATAGTATATATAAATGATATAGACCATAGACTAAGATCTACTGTTTCCAAATTTGCTGATGATACAAAACTGTGCGGAATGGCAAATGATCACTTAAACCAATTAGATACTTCCAGAGCCATGTTTTTGCAGGTTCGATTTCCTTCAAACTATTGGAAGGCTAACCCCATTACTCATGTAGGAGCGAGTTTGCATATGTACAGTGTACGTATGCATGCGGTGATGTGGTATTGGGTATGGTGCATTGTACATGTAGTCAGCGCCTTGATTGGGCAGTTAGCTGCATGCAACCAATGAACTTCCCTGCATACAGGTACCATGCAATTCGCAACTAGCGACATTATGTAGCACGATAGTCGTGTAGAGTCTAGTCAACATGTACTAGCCCATTCAACTCCGATGGCAAGATTTTTGTCATTTGGTCAAATAAAACAAAAAATAATAAAACGTCAAAATGTTTCATCAAACACCAGAAAAATATGACGTCATTCGGTTGACCGCACGAGGACTGACGTCCTATTTTTTCTGGTGTCTGATCAAACATTTTGGTGTTTTATGATTTTTTGTTTTATTTGACCAAATGACAAGAATTTTGTCATCGGAGTTGAATGGGCTAGTATACGCGCGCATGCAGCTGATACGAAGCTAGGCTAGGTAAGCCATTGAACTCTAGCAGCTATACCGCGTACACATATGTACGTACATCAACAAATTAAAATTGATTGATGCGTTGCGTTTATGATATCGATTGATAATGCAATGATTGATCACGGGTAAGTTGTGTTTGCTCTGATCCTTTCATCAATGGTAATGGGATTCAAGGATTGCCAAATGATGGATAATGAATGAAAAACGTTGAATCTTGCCGCGGGAGCGATTTTTTTTTTTTTTTGGGGGGGGGGGGGGATCGCTCCCGCTACTGGATTTGCGAGAGCGACATTGGAACTTTCCCGAGCGAAATCGCTCGTCGCTCCCGTGTATTTTTTCGCTGGTACATACACAGTACATTCGTACATACATAATACATAGGTACATAATACAGTACATACGTACTAACACAAACTGATACATACATACACAGTACATACGTACATACATAGTACATACGCAAATACAAGGTATATACGTACACACATATATACATACAAAACCTATACAGTGCAGTTCCATTCAGTTGAGCTATCCTAGTCAGAGGCCATCTTGTCTAGTCCCTACAGGTCTGTCCTGAAGTAAAATTTATATTTTCTTACTTTCTAAAAAGAGAAAGGTTGAAAAGAAATGTTTATTACGAACTCAATTATAAATTCCATCGTGGTGAGGGAGCGAGAGAGGACATTCCATTTTTTTTTTTTTTTTCGTTTTTGATTTTTTTTTTCGACTTTCTATGACCGACGACTCGCTCCAATCGACATGACGTCAAACCCGAGGCTCGTCTGACTGATTGTCGGTAACATGCGAGTGGACTGCGTTACCGTAACATTGCCCATCATGTCAGTGCTCAAGACCTTCTGGAGCTGTTTTAAGCCATCTAGAAGACAAGAACTTGAAGAAGAGGTAAGCAAGGTCCTGTACCAAGAGGCACTATGCCTCATTTAGTCTACAAAAGCCCAACTAGATAGACTAGAAAATAAGATCAAATATAACGAAGGATATTCAGCGTCTCAAAAGATGCTAGAAAGATTAATATTTGAGGTCATCGAAGAATGTTTCAACGCTCCAAAACAGGAGCTTGAAGAAGTCAAAAAGATCCTTTACCAAGAGGCATTATGCCTCACTCAATCTAAAAGAGTCGAACTAAATCAATTAGAAAATAAGATTAAATATACAGGAGATTCAGCGTCTCAAAAGATGCTAGAAGAGTTAATCTTTGAAGTCGTCTAGGACTGTATGGAGGCTCCAAACCAAGAAAGCCCACTGATACAAATACGGCAGATTTTGAAAAAAGCCCATGGAGTTTTAATGGAGAAATATATGAACGCCGTAAAATCAATGAAAAAGATTGAAAAACTGAAATTTCAAAATCTAATACCAAAGCCTATAATGCCCGACAAAATAAAAGCTTTGAAGAAACGCCTCCGGTTCTGTG
>NW_027467715.1:1755852-1775852 GCF_046742065.1 Oratosquilla oratoria
AAAATATCATTTGGGTAACTAAAAGTGACCTTGATTTGGTTCCTAGGTAATAATTTAGATGCGGCATGCATGGATTCGTTATAAGGGAGTTTGATATTTGATTTATCCCAAACAAATTTTGTGTTGGAATTGTTTGTTCTAAAATGACTGGTTTTGGCTTTGCTGAGGGCTTTTGTCAGAAACCAGTCTGGGTAGCCTATTTTTAATAATTGAGTGCGCACTGTGTTGGCGAACCTATACATGGAATACTTTGAGTGCGTACTTTTACCTAGTATCAAACCAGCCGACATGTTCTGGTTCAGATATGTAGATGATGTTTTCACTATCTGGGATGACAAATGGGGTTCTTTCAATGTTTTTCTTGATAGTCTTAACAATTTAGCACATAATATTAGATTTAAAGTAGAATGGGAAATTGAAGGAAGAATACCTTTTCTTGATATTTTAGTGATCAGATGTCCAGATAATTTGTCCTTTACAGTATATAGGAAGCCTACTCATACGGGCAGTTATTTACATTTTTTCAGTAATTATCCGGATAATATAAAATATAGTGTTGCCTCGGGCCTTTATTTAAGAGCTCTTCGGATTTGCAGCCCGGAATTTCTCAACTCAGAAATTGAATCAGTGCGCACTCAATTATTAAAAATAGGCTACCCAGACTGGTTTCTGACAAAAGCCCTCAGCAAAGCCAAAACCGGTGATGTGGTATTGGGTATGGTGCATTGTACATGTAGTCAGCGCGTTGATTGGGCAGCTAGCTGCATGCAACCAATGAACTTCCCTGCATACAGGTACCATGCAATTCGCAACTAGCGACATTATGTAGCACGATAGTCGTGTAGAGTCTAGTCAACATGTACTAGCCCATTCAACTCCGATGACAAGATTTTTGTCATTTGGTCAAATAAAACAAAAAATCATAAAACGTCAAAATGTTTGATCAAACACCAGAAAATATGACGTCATTCGGTTGACCGCACGAGGACTGACGTCCTATTTTTCTGGTGTTTGATCAAACATTTTGGTGTTTTATGATTTTTTGTTTTCTTTGACCAAATGACAAGAATTTTGTCATCGGAGTTGAATGGGCTAGTATTCGCGCGCATGCAGCTGATACGAAGCTAGGCGAGGTACGCCATTGCACTCTAGCAGCTATACCGCGTACACATATGTACGTACATCAACAAATTAAAGTTGATTGACGCGTTGCGTTTATGATATCGATTGATAATGCAATGATTGATCACGGGAAAGTTGTGTTTGCTCTGATCCTTTCATCAATGGTGATGGGATTCAGGGATTGCCAAATGATGGATAATGCATGAAAAACGTTGAGCAGTAGTCGTCACTCAGGTCAGGTCAAACCGGGTAGCTGCTTCAGTTAGCGATATGGCGAGTGAATGTGTCACTGTGTTCAGCGCCGAAGAGGTACAATCTCTACTTAGTAGAATTGAAGCCTTGGAGGATGCTGTTAAGTGCCTTAAAGAGGAGAATCGAGTTCTCCGCTCGAAGGCCTATGATACGGAAGGCAATATTAGCGATGAGCATGGATGGAATACGGTGAGAAATAAGATGAGGAAAAGTGGAAAAAAGTCCTCACCAGCCCCACTGAAATGCAAAAACTCGTTTCAAGTGCTGGCAAATCTGCAGGAAGAAGGAACTAATGAAATCCAAGAGAAAAGGAAAGGGCAGACGCTGGATCCCTGCCCACAGGTAAGATTTTGGTAGTAGGAGACAGTCAAGTGAGGTATTTAGACAGGGTTTTCTGCGACAAAGATAGGAAGCATAGGACGCAGGTGTGTTTCCCCGGCGTGGGCATAGGTGATGTTAGAGATAGGATTGAAGAGTGTCTAGTAGGGGAAGGTAAGGACCCAGTAGTTTGCTTAAGTGCCGGAGGAAATGATATAGGTAAGTTAGGGAGTGAGGAATTATTTGCGCGGTACCGAGATGCGCTAGACAAGATCAGAAATAGGGGAGGTGTTCCTGTAGTATGTGGAATCCTTCCGAGGCGTAGAGTTGGAGGCAAGTGGCATTCCAGGGCTATTGCAATGAATTGCAGGCTGGCAAAACATTGTAAGGCTAATGGATGGGCATTTGTCGACAACTGGGACCGCTTTTATGGTAAGAATCACCTATACACAAGGGGCGGAGTGCACTTGTCTCCCAGAGGATTTCGGCTCCTTGCTGAATCCCTTGAGCGAGAAGTAGGCATCCTACAGGGTTTTTTCGGGTAGATTATGTGGTAGTAGGGGGGGAAGTATCGGAATATAGTTTAGGCAATAGAAACAACTTAGAGGACTGTATAAAAAATCACCAAAGCAGGTGGAGGGAAGATAAATTTAAAGTTTACTATACAAATAGTAGGAGCATAATTAACAAAATTGATTTGCTGCGAGGTAAAGCATGCGTAGAAAATTTCGATATTATAGCTATTACTGAATCCTGGATCAACATGGCTGATAAACATTTCCTTCCGGAAATCGAAATAGAAGGATATAAGTTTTTTCATAAGGATAGGGTCGGCAGGAATGGGGGAGGTGTAGCACTTTTCGTTAAAAATACATTAAACTGTATTATCAACAATTCGATTAAGGAAGAGGACTGTACGGAATCTATTTGGGTAGAGATTATAGGCAAGAATAAGAACGTTATTATTGGCGACTTGTATAGACCTCCTAACCTTAGCATTGAGCAAACTGATTCCCTAATTCATGAAATTCACAGAGCGTCCCAGTACAAAAACGTTGTAATCATGGGAGATTTTAACTATAGAAACATTGACTGGGAAACTTTAATAGGAGATCATGAAGCGAAGAAATTCATAGATGTGGTGCAGGATAATTTCCTAAAACAAATGATTACCGATCCTACGAGGGGACAAAATACCCTGGACTTAATTCTAACAAATAATGAGCACCAAATTAGCAGCGTAATAGTGGGCGATAGTCTAGGCTTTAGCGATCATCAAGAAATAAGATTTGATATTATTTGGGAAAAAATAAAAAGTACAAATAACGTTCAAGTACCAGACTTCAGGAAAGCAAACTTTGACAATATAAAAACCTATTTGAAATTGAATACGAAAAACAATCCGGACGTTTCAAACATTCTTGATTCTCGTTGCGGGGCTGATAGTCAGAAGTGGGTCAAGGAGTGTAATACGCATACCTTAGGTCAGGTCTGGGTCAAGAAGGGAAATTCGCATACCTTAGGTCAGGTCTGGGTCACAGAGAGTAATACGCATACCTTAGGTCAGGTCGATTCGGGGCGAGGGCCCAAAAATCAGGTCAGTACTTTAGATGAAATGTATAACAATCTAACTGATCTAACTATTAATGCACAAAACACATTTATCCCCCTAAAGTCAATACGGAAAAATAGTAATACTCCCAAATGGATGACGGACAGATTGAAACATGAGATCGGAATTAAAAGAGGAATTTACGTAAAAATAAAAAACGGGGAATCACACCTTAGATCAAGATATAACGAAATGGCAAAGCTGGTTAAAAGGAATACACGTTCAGCGAAACGTAATTATGAAATCAAGGTTGCCAGTCAAGCAAAATCCAACCCAAAGGGTTTCTTTCACCTCTATAGAACAAAAAATAAAGAAAGAATAGGACCAATTAAAAACGATGAAAATGTCATGATAGAATCGGAAGAAAAAATGAGTGAGGAGTTTAACAATTATTTTCTATCGGTGTTTACTAATGAGAGGTTAGATAAAGTACCTGACTGCGATCCGATTTTCAGAGGGGATGAAGAAAATAGCCTAACTAATATCAGCATTAGTAAAGAAGAAGTTATCAAGCAGATTGACAGACTTAAAGCTACAAAATCTCCGGGTCCGGACGAAATTTTTCCAAGAATGCTTAAAGAGTGTAAATTTGAAATCTGCGACCAGTTAACTGAAATATTCAATAAATCGGTAGACACTGGTTCTGTTCCAACTGCTTGGAGGCAGGCAAACGTTGTTCCTGTTTTTAAGAAGGGAGATAGATCGACCACATGCAACTACAGGCCAATCAGTTTGACATCGGTTATAGGAAAAATGCTTGAATCAATAATAGTAAATAGACTCAGAGAACACATTGAAGGGCATAATCTAATTCGTGATTCACAGCATGGTTTCTCCAAAGGTAAGTCATGCGTGACTAATCTACTATCCTTTTACACTAAGGTATATAAGGCGTCAGACAACAATGAAAATTACGATGTTATTTACCTTGACTTTAGCAAAGCGTTCGATAAAGTGCCACACCAGAGACTACTAAATAAAATCAAAGCCCATGGCATAGGAGGAAAAGTGTTAGAATGGATTAGAGCTTGGATTAGTAACAGAAAACAGCGGGTCACCATAAATGGAATAAAATCTAGGTGGGGCAATGTTACTAGCGGGGTCCCCCAGGGCTCGGTTTTGGGTCCCTTGTTGTTCATTATGTATATAAACGACTTAGACGATGGGTTAGATAGTGATGTTAGTAAGTTTGCGGACGACACTAAAATAGGACGCCTAATTAGGTCAGGAGAAGACGCCCAGATTCTGCAGGATGATCTTAATAAACTGTTAACATGGTCGGTGAAATGGCAAATGAACTTCAATATCTCTAAGTGTAGCGTGTTAAAAGTAGGGCTACACAACCCCGAAAATAGATACAACTTAGATAACACGTTTTTAGAAAAATCTGAGTGCGAGAGGGACTTGGGAGTTCTGGTGAGTCCGGACCTTAAAACCAGGAAGCAGTGCATTAGCGCCAGAAATAAAGCAAACAGCGCATTAGGCTTCATTGCTAGGACGGTAACGAATAGAAGTGCAGAGGTAATTATTAAACTCTATCTAGCGATAGTTAGACCCATCCTTGACTATGCGGTACAGTTTTGGTCTCCGTCCTACAGAATGGACATAAATTCACTAGAATCAGTACAGAGAAGAATGGCCAAAATGATAAAAGGACTCGGAAATTTGCCTTACGAAGAGAGGCTTATGCACCTAAACTTACACTCTCTGGAAAGACGCAGAGTGCGGGGTGATCTAATAGAAGTGTTCAAGTGGATCAAAGGCTATAACGAGGGTGATGCAAACAAGGTCATCATAATAAAACAACAGGGCAGGACTCGCAGTAATGGGTATAAACTGGACAAATTTAGATTTAAGAAGGAAATAGGCAAGAATTGGTTTACAAATAGGGTGGTCGATGAATGGAATAAACTTAGTAACCATGTAGTAAACGCTGAAACCATCAGTTGTTTTAAAAAACGATTAGACAACTTTATGGATGGGGATGACAGGTGGTGATGGATACGGAGCTGCCTAGTGTAGGCCTTATGGTCTTTTGCAGTCTCCTTTATTTATTATGTTCTTATGTTCTTATCTTGCCGGAGAAGCGATTTTTTTTTTTTTTTTTTTTTTTTTTTCTTGTGGGGGATCGCTCCCGCTATTGGATTTGCGAGAGCGACATTGGAACTTTCCCGAGCGAAATCGCTCGTCGCTCCCGTGTATTTTTTTCGCTGGTACATACACAATACATTCGTACATACATAATACATAGGTACAAAATACAGTACATACGTACTAACACAAACTGATACATACATACATAGTACATACGTACATACATAGTACTGTACATACGCAAATACAAAGTATATACGTACACACATACGTACATGTGTACATACATACAAAACCTATACAGTGCAGTTCCATTCAGTTGAGCTATCCTAGTCAGAGACCATCTTGTCTAGTCCCTACAGGTCTGTCCTGAAGTAAAATTTATATTTTCTTACTTTCTAAAAAGAGAAAGGTTGAAAGGAAATGTTTATTACAAACTCAATTATAAATTCCATCGTGGTGAGGGAGCGAGAGAGGACATTCCATTTTTTTTTTTTTTTTCGTTTTTGAATTTCTTTTTTCGACTTTCTATGACCGACGACTCGCTCCAATCGACATGACGTCAAACCCGAGGCTCGTCTGACTGATTGTCGGTAACATGCGAGTGGACTGCGTTACCGTAACATTGCCCATCATGTCAGTGCTCAAGACCTTCTGGAGCTGTTTTACCCCATCAAGAAGACAAGAACTTGAAGAAGAAGTTAGCAAGGTCCTGTACCAAGAGGCACTATGCCTCATTTAGTCTACAAAAGCCCAACTAGATAGACTAGAAAATAAGATTAAATATAACGAAGGATATTCAGCGTCACAAAAGATGCTAGAAAGATTAATATTTGAGGTCATCGAAGAATGTTTCAACGCTCCAAAACAGGAGCTTGAAGAAGTCAAAAAGATCCTTTACCAAGAGGCATTATGCCTCACTCAATCCAAAAAAGTCGAACTAAATCAATTAGAAAACAAAATAAAATATACAAAAGGAGATTCAGCGTCTCAAAAGATGCTAGAAGAGTTAATCTTTGAAGTCGTCTAGGATTGTATGGAGGCTCCAAACCAAGAAAGCCCACTGATAAAAGTACGGCAGATTTTGAAAAAAGCCCATGGAGTTTTAATGGAGAAATATAAGAACGCCGTGAAATCAATAAAGAAGATTGAATAATTGAGATTTCAAAATCTAATACCAAAGTCTATAATGCCCGACAAAATAAAAGCTTTGAAGAAACGCCTCCGGATCTGTGGGAGAACCGGACTGAATTGATCCCAGTGAGGAATGTTGTCCGTTTCCTGTGAGGACAAATGTTGTCCGTTTCCTGTGATGACAAAGGTTTTTAAACAGCCACACCATCCAGACAATAGTACACCAAACACATGTTAAAAAAATATCAATCAGATATTCACTTTGAAATTGAAATATTTAATCCTCATAACAATAGTACAAGAACCAACCATCTACCAACAATGACAGACTACAAAACGACAATAGTTCCAGAAACAATAGCAGAAAAAAATAAGAATTATTCATCAATCTGCCAACCATCAACAACCTCATACAATTACCAAACCTACAGTCGACCTTGAGAAGGAACAACAATACGACGTCACATTCTTTTAAGTCTTCAGGTCAGAGAGACCTACAAAGGGCAGAAAAGTCCATAGAAGGGCCTTATCTCTGAAAGTGACCTCCCTTCAGCCCATTCTTCAGGTCACAGAGACGTCGAAAGGGCAGAAAACGCCGTCGTAATACGGACTTTTATCTCTGATTTTGACCTTTTCCAGCCCATTTAAAACTTGCCCAGAGGCTAGAAAACGGCCATGTACTTAGCCTGACGTACTTACAGCCCAATTTCTACGAGCCCAGAGAGGCTTGGAAAGCATTTTGCACTTTGAGACTGACTATTTTTCAGTCCATTTTCATTATGCCCAGAAGCTAGGAAACTGCCATATGCTTAGCCTGACCTTCTCATAGCCCATTTCCATCATGCCCTGAGGGGCTAGGAAATCGCCATGTGCACTCAAAGAGCACAAATTCTGAAAAAGGGCTTAATTCAGACGCAGCCCCTTCAGACAACTCGCATGTAGTTTTAGCCCTTTCGACGCGGAACCAGTTTCCCTCAGCTGAATAAAATCGACAGGCGGCAGAAGCTAGAGGGACCGAGAACCACAATCGCCAAGACCCATCGGCGGAAAGGTCGAGGAGGAGGAATTGGCCCCGACAGCAGAACCAACAACAAGGAGCTGCGAATCAAGACCGCAACAGGACGGATTCCATGGCCAAATACTGAACTCACAAAACTTAAGACTTAGAAACCACGTAGTAGTGAACGCTGAAGGACGGGTTGTTTTAAGTGAAGATGAGATACCTTACTGGGTGGGGGACTACATACATACATACATACATACAAACATACATACATACATACATACATACATACATACATACATACATACATACTCGGTCTTCTTCAGTGAGCTTACTGAAGAAGACCGATACATACATACATACATACATACATACATACATTTTTGAGAGAGAGAGAGAGAGAGAAAGAGATAGAGAGAGAGAGGAGGGAGAAAGATAGTGAAAAATATATATATATATATATATATATTATATATATATATATGTATATATATATATACTGTATATATATGTATGCAAAGTAGACCACTTGGAAAAAGAAACTAACGAAGCAGAGCGCTTTCGTATATTACATCTTCAGTGCAACAAGTACATAGTGATAGGAATACATAGACAATATATACATGATACAAAGGAACAAGGACAGTTTGAATAAGCGTAGCGACCAATTACCCCCTGGAGAGCGGAAGGTCATTATCGATTATCTTAAGATGGTGGGGCGACATCAGGTCACAGTCGCCAGGGTCACTGTTTCTACTAATGATATAGGGGGACAATAGGTCAATTCGTTGGGTACATTTTACCTGATATTATCTTACTAATTTCTTGACAAATGAAATTATCAAGTTTGTACAAGCCTTTATGTAGGTTGGTATTTTGATTACTGGTGGTATGAATCAAACTGCACTCTATTAAATTTCTTGCTATTATGTTGTTGGTATAATAGATGGCAGTTCTTGGGCCACTTCTATTCATAGTATATATAAATGATATAGACCATAGACTAAGATCTACTGTTTCCAAATTTGCTGATGGTACAAAACTGTGCGGAATGGCAAATGATCACTTAAACCAATTAGATACTTCCAGAGCCATGTTTTTGCAGGTTCGATTTCCTTCAAACTATTGGAAGGCTAACCCCATTACTCATGTAGGAGCGAGTTTGCATATGTACAGTGTACGTATGCATGCGGTGATGTGGTATTGGGTATGGTGCATTGTACATGTAGTCAGCGCGTTGATTGGGCAGCTAGCTGCATGCAACCAATGAACTTCCCTGCATACAGGTACCATGCAATTCGCAACTAGCGACATTATGTAGCACGATAGTCGTGTAGAGTCTAGTCAAGATGTACTAGCCCATTCAACTCCGATGACAAGATTTTTGTCATTTGGTCAAATAAAACAAAAAATCATAAAACGTCAAAATGTTTGATCAAACACCAGAAAAATATGACGTCATTCGGTTGACCGCACGAGGACTGACGTCATATTTTTCTGGTGTTTGATCAAACATTTTGGTGTTTTATGATTTTTTGTTTTATTTGACCAAATGACAAGAATTTTGTCATCGGAGTTGAATGGGCTAGTATACGCGCGCATGCAGCTGATACGAAGCTAGGCTAGGTAAGCCATTGAACTCTAGCAGCTATACCGCGTACACATATGTACGTACATCAACAAATTAAAGTTGATTGATGTGTTGCGTTTATGATATCGATTGATAATGCAATGATTGATCACGGGTAAGTTGTGTTTGCTCTGATCCTTTCATCAATGGTGATGGGATTCAGAGATTGCCAAATGATGGATAATGCATGAAAAACGTTGAATCTTGCCGCGGGAGCGATTTTTTTTTGGGGGGGGGGGATCGCTCCCGCTATTGGATTTGCGAGAGCGACATTGGAACTTTCCCGAGCGAAATCGCTCGTCACTCCCGTGTATTTTTTTCGCTGGTACATACACAGTACATTCGTATATACATAATACATAGGTACATAATACAGTACATACGTACTAACACAAACTGATACATACATACATAGTACATACGTACATACATAGTACATACGCAAATACAAAGTATATACGTACACACATACGTACATGTGTACATACATACAAAACCTATACAGTGCAGTTCCATTCAGTTGAGCTATCCTAGTCAGAGACCATCTTGTCTAGTCCCTACAGGTCTGTCCTGAAGTAAAATCTATATTTTCTTACTTTCTAAAAAGAGAAAGGTTGAAAAGAAATGTTTATTACAAACTCAATTATAAATTCCATCGTGGTGAGGGAGCGAGAGAGGACATTCCATTTTATTTCTTTTTTCGTTTTTGATTTTTTTTTTTCGACTTTCTATGACCGACGACTCGCTCCAATCGACATGACGTCAAGCCCGAGGCTCGTCTGACTGATTGTCGGTAACATGCGAGTGGACTGCGTTACCGTAACATTGCCCATCATGTCAGTGCTCAAGACCTTCTGGAGCTGTTTTAACCCCATCAAGAAGACAGGAACTTGAGGAAGAAGTTAGCAAGGTCCTGTACCAAGAGGCACTATGCCTCATTTAGTCTACAAAAGCCAGACTAGATAGATTAGAAAATAAGATCAGATATAACGAAGGATATTCAGCGTCACAAAAGATGCTAGAAAGATTAATATTTGAGGTCATCGAAGAATGTTTCAACGCTCCAAAACAGGAGCTTGAAGAAGTCAAAAAGATCCTTTACCAAGAGGCATTATGCCTCATTCAATCTAGAAAAGTCAAACTAAATCAATTTGAAAACAAAATGAAATATACAGAAGGAGATTCAGCATCTCAAAAGATGCTAGAAGAGTTAATCTTTGAAGTTGTCTAGGATTGTATGGAGGCTCCAAACCAAGAAAGCCCACTGATAAAAATACGGCAGATTTTGAAAAAAGCCCATGGAGTTTTAATGGAGAAATATAAGAACGCCGTAAATTCAATTAAGAAGATTGAAAAATTGAAATTTCAAAATCTAATACCAAAGCCTATAATGCCCGACAAAATAAAAGCTTTGAAGAAACGCCTCCGGTTCTGTGGGAGAACCGGACTGAATTGATCCCAGTGAGGAATGATTGACCCGGTTGTCCGTTTCCTGTGGTGTGTTTAAACAGCCACACCATCCAGACAATAGTACACCAAACACATGCTAAAAAGATATCAATCAGATATTCACTTTGAAATTGAAATATCTAATCCTCATAACAATAGTACAAGAACCAACCTCTACCAACAATGACAGACTACAAAACGGCAATAGTTCTAGAAACAATAGCAGAAAAAAAAAGAAATATGTGTCAATCTGCCAACCATCAACAACCTCATACAATTACCAAACCTACAGTCGACCTTGAGCAGGAACAACAATATGACGTCACATTCTTTTAAGTCTTCAGATCAGAGAGACCTTCAAAGGGCAGAAAAGTCCATAAAAGGACCTTTATCTCTGAAAGTGACCTCCCTTCAGCCCATTCTTCAGGTCACAGAGACGTCGAAAGGGCAGAAAACGCCGTCGTAATACGGACTTTTATCTCTGATTTTGACCTTTTCCAGCCCATTTTAAACTTGCCCAGAGGCTAGAAAACGGCCATGTGCTTAGCCTGACGTACTTACAGCCCAATTTCTACGAGCCCAGAGAGGCTTGGAAAGCATTTTGCACTTTGAGACTGACTATTTTTCAGTCCATTTTAATTTTGCCCAGAAGCTAGGAAACTGCCATATGCTTAGCCTGACCTTCTCATAGCCCATTTCCATCATGCCCTGAGGGGCTAGGAAATCGCCATGTGCACTCAAAGAGCACAAATTCTGAAAAAGGGCTTAATTCAGACGCAGCACCTTCAGACAACTCGCATGTAGTTTTAGCCCTTTCGACGCGAAACCAGTTTCCCTCAGCTGAATAAAATTGACAGGCGGCAGAAGCTAGAGGGACCGAGAACCACAATCGTCAGAACCCATCGGCGGAAAGGTCGAGGAGGAGGAATTGGGCCCGACAGCAGAACCAGCAATAAGGAGTTGCGAATCAAGACTGCAACAGGACGGGTTCCATGGACAAAGATTGAAATCACAAAACTTAAGACTTAGAAACCACGTAATAATGAGCGCTGAAGGAACGGGTTGTTTTAAGTGAAGATGAGATACCTTACTGGGTGGGGGACTACATACATACATACATACATACATACATACATACATACATACATACATACATACATACATACATACATACATACATACATACATACATACATACATACATACATACATACATACATACTCGGTCTTCTTCAGTAAGCTTACTGAAGAAGACCGATACATACATACATACATACATACATACATACATACATACATACATACATACATACATACATACATACATACATACATACACGCATACATGCATACATACATACATACATACATACATACATACATACATACATACATACATACATACATACATACATACATACATACATACATACATATATACATACATGTAAAAATAATCACAATAACGCGTGACTAAATAATATTGCAGAAACCACAGGGAAAATAAAGTCGGAATACTAAACGTTTTCGTCTATTACGACATCCTCAGAGTACAAGAAAGAGACATAAAACATAATATCTATACAGAAATAAGAAAACTGGGGAAGGTTATAGTCACATAAAAGTTTCGTACAATATACATACACACACATTCATTTAGAACTAATAATAGTCATAATAAAACAAACAAAACATGCATACATACATATATGCATGCATACATGTATGTATGCATACACGTATACATCCATCCATCCATCCATCTATCCATCCATCCATCCATCCATCCATACCCACCTACCTACCTACCTACCTACCTACCTACCTACCTACCTACCTACCTACATACATACATACATACATACATACATACATACATACATACATACATACATACATACATACATACATACATACATACATACATGCATACATACATACACGACTTGGCGGCGCAGTGGTAGCGTTCGCGGCCGCCACTACGGCGGTCCGGATTGGCATCCCGCCCAGGGATGAAATAATTTCAGTATCGCTGCGCTGCGAGCCGTTACTCCAACTCTTGTGGGCTTGGAGTTGGGTGTCTGTGTGCGTGTAACGCCACAGCATTACCAATAGATCGGTCATGAGCTCTGAGGTCTCTTTCGGGAGTAAAATAGCTGTCGATCATGAATCCAACACATGATCTAAGACCATGGTGAATGACACATACATACATACATACATACATACATACATACATACATACATACATACATACATACATACATACATATAATAGTACATACATACATACATACATACATACATACATACATACATACATACATACATACATACATACATACATACATAAAAAACATACACACATACACACATATATACATACATACATATAATAGCTCATACATACATAAATGCATACATACATACATACATACATACATACATACTTACATACATAAAAAATACATACATACATACATACATACTTACATACATAAAAAACATACATACATACATACATACATACATACATACATACATATATACACAAATACATACATACATATAATAGCTCATACATACATACATACATACATACATACATACATACATACATACATACATACATACATACATACATACATACATACATACATACATACTGTTACGGGCGGCTGGTATGTGAAGAGACGTTACGTATAACGTCTAAGTGCTTAAGAACCAGCTCACTTCTAGAAGCCACTGTAGGACTGAACTATCTGGTCAGGGCCTAGATAATTCGTAAGACTAGAAGTAAAGGTAACAAAGAAGATTCCAGGAAAGGAATATTAAACTAGCGATAAAACTAGTAAACGAAATTATTAATGGAAAATATTTACAGGCAATCAACACAAAAGAGAATGGGCAGTAGGGTCAATGGGACCGTTACATGATTATAAGAATATGGAAATTATCGTTCAAATAAGAAACACAAGATAAGTATACAATATGGTACTATCTAAGTACAAAGAGATCAGGAACATGCATCAGAATAAGTAATAAGTACAAATATAAGTAAAGTAATGCAATGTATATCAGACACGTAATGTAGGCAAAAAGGGTGATCACTTCACACCAATCGTCTCATGAGTCCAAACTTGTATTTTTATCAAGAGATCAATAGAGCGAGAAATGACGACGAGTGAGCGATTTCAACCGCTTATATACCATTGGACTGGAAGCAGGATATTTCCGGGTGAGTGAAAGGGGGGGAGGAGGGTAAGTTAACACGTCAACATGGGTAGTTTTAGGACCCTCGACTCGCTTGAACAATCTATTTATTTAGTAACTGTCAAATCTGTGCGCTCCGAACTATTCAGGATTTCGCTTGTCTGTTTGTTCTACAAGAGTGCGCACCTATCTCCGCACGTAGGCAAGATTACATATAGTGGACGGGCGTTACTGCTTAACATTGTTACAATACATACATAGACAAGAAATATGAACATAGTTATGTAATACAAAGGAATACAATTCTATAACATAATTACACATGACGTAATATCTAATATTACGTTACACCTCCACCGTTTGGGAAAGCTTTTCACTTTCTGTTGAAAAGCTATGTTCTAGAAAGGACGTCGGCTAAAACATTAAAGACGCCTTTTATATGATGAATTGTTAGATTAAAGTGTTGGAGAAATAAACTCCAACGTGTAAGTCTCGGATTCTTGTTTTTCATAGTCTGTAGGAACTTTAAGGGGTTGTGATCCGAATATACTTGAATGGTAGTTGAGGAACCCAGGTAGACTTCGAAGTGGATAAGGGCCTGGACCAAAGCGAGCGTCTCCTTCTCAATTGTTGAGTAGTTATTCTGCGCAGGGGACAGCTTCTTGCTGTAGTAGGCGATAGCGTGAAGAACTTCATTGTGTTCTTGCAAGAGGTCGGCACCGATACCGGTGTCGCTGGCGTCGACTTGCAGAAGAAAGGGTCGTTGGAAATCGGGTGCCCTTAGAACTGGTGCGTTAGTGAGAAGGGACTTCAGGTTTTTGAAGGCCGTCTCACAGGTAGGTGTCCACACGAAGTCGTGGTCTTTTCTCAACAGGTCAGTCAATGGTTCTGCTACATCTGAAAAATTTGGACAAAAACGGCGATAATAGCCACTCATTCCAAGGAAACGACGTACCTCTCTACGATTAGTGGGTGTTGGTACATCATTGATGGCTTTTATCTTGGCGTCTATTGGAAACACTTGGGAATTTCCAACTTTAAATCCCAAATAGGGGACCTGTGTATGTCCGAAATCACATTTGGACAAATTGATGGTAAGGTTTGCTTGTTCTGCTCTATAAAAGAAATTATTTAGGTGTTCAATGTGTTCTGTCCAAGACTGACTAAATATTATCACATCATCTAGATAAGTTTTTACTCCTGGCAATCCTGCAACAAGATTACTTATCATTCTTTGGTAAGTGGCAGGGGCATTTTTAAGCCCAAATGGCATTGCTCTGAATTGGAACAATCCCTCTTCCGTAATGAAAGCGGTAACTTCTCTTGAGCGAGGGTGTACAGGGATTTGATAGTATCCCCTTAACATATCCAACTTGGATACATACTTGGCAGTTCCTAGACTGTCTATGATATCATCTATCCTAGGGATAGGAAAAGCATCGGCCTTAGTATGGGCATTGATTTTCCTGTAGTCAATGCACAGGCGATAAGAATTGTCAGATTTAGGGACAAGAATGCAAGGAGATGCCCAAGGACTACTGGAGGGTTCAATTATTCCCTGTTGAAGCAGAGTGTTTATTTCTGCTTTTATGAACTCCTTCTTTTTTGGATTGACTCTATAAGGGGCTTGTTTGATAGCCCTTGGCGAGTCTAGAATTATTTCATGTTCTATCAAAGAAGTGAATCTTGGGGAATCTAGAAATAATTTTGGAAAACTTCTTAAGAGAGAAAGAATGTCTTTACCTTGTTTCTCAGATAAGTGTCCTACTTTTATCTGAAGATTTTGTAGTGTCTGAGAGTTTTCCAAGGGAATCTCAGGAGGATTAGGCAGGTTATCAGGAGGCTCTTCCGATTCTATTGTGGTAGAGCTGCAAGCTGGAATTGGATCTCGGGAATGATAAGGTTTTAAGGTATTTATGTGACAGAGACGGGAACTCTTTCTTCTGTCTGGAGTTTTGATTATGTAGTTGAGATCACTGGCTCTGGACAAGACTTCATAGGGTCCTTTGTATTTAGCCTGCAATGGATCTCCTGGTACGGGAAGATAAAGTAACACTTGATCTCCTGGAGAGAAAGTTCTAAGTTTAGAATTTTTATCATACCGACCTTTCATTACTCGTTGAGCATTCGTCAAGTTCTCTCTTGCCAACTTCCAAGCTTCTAACAACTTCTCGGTGACCTGGGACACGTATTTCAAAGAAGGAACAGGTGGTTCTTCTTTCATCCATTGTTCATGAAGTATCTTTAGGGGACCACGGACTTCATGACCGAAGACTAATTCTGACGGGCTGAATCCAAGGCTTTCTTGAATTGTTGTTCGGGTGGCGAACAACAAAAAGGGGAGTCCGTCTTCCCAATTTCGAGTGTTCTCAGCACAGAAGATTCTTAACATTGTCTTGAGCGTTTGGTGAAAGCGCTCTAGAGCACCTTGTGATTGAGGATGATAGGCGGAGGAAGTTACATGATTTATACCTAGTGTTACAAGAGTTTCTCTAAACTTATTGGAAAGAAAATTACTTCCTTGATCACTTTGAATGTTCTTAGGAAATCCTACCATAGTGAAATATTTCAACATTTCTCTGATTATGTTTTGAGCTTTAATATTTTTCAAAGGAATTGCTTTTGGAAAACGAGTGCTCATACACATGATTGTGAGAATGTACTGATTTCCTTTACTTGAAGGAGGTAAAGGTCCTACACAATCAATAAGAACTTTTTTAAATGGCTCTTCCATTACAGGAATGGGATGGAGTGGAGCTTCTACAATTTTCTGGTTGGGCTTACCTACAAGTTGACATGTATGACATGTTTTACAATATTGGGCAACATCTTTGACAACCGTGGGCCAATGGAAATGTTGGGTTATGTTGAACAAGGTCTTTCTTACCCCTAAGTGACCTGCTAAGGGAGTATCATGAGCCAATCTTAGAACATTATTCCTGAAACCAAGAGGGAGGACTATTTGATTCCTTACTTGTCATGGCTGGTCAGCGGTTGCGGTGGATGCTCTCCATTTTCGCATTAGGACTCCGTTTTCTATATAGAAACCTCGTGACATATTTTCAACTTCTTCTGGAGATGAAACAATCTCGTACAAATTTTTAAGAGAAGGATCTGACTTCTGTTCTTTGATTAATTCTGCTCTAGATAGAGAAACTGGTGAAGAAGAAGATGGGTCAGTTTGGGAGAATAGGGATTCTAAATTATAAGTCTCCTCTTCAGATTTCTTGTACTGAGATCTGGTTACAGCGCAAGCGGGAAACAACTGTAAGTTATCTGAAGGTTCTACTGAGGTCTTAGGGTTATTTGTTATTAAAGGAGAAATGACTTTGCTTCCAGCGATGTCATTGGCCAACAATAAGGATATTCCTACTATGGGAAAAGAGTCTACTACTGCTACTTTAACCATTCCGGTTGTTAAATCAGACCGCAAGAAAACATTATGTAATGGACATTTTACAATTCCTCCAACTCCTTCTATCAATATATCATAACCTGTATATGACTCACCCAGATTCTGCAAGACAGAATTTAAAATCAGACTTTGCTTTGCTCCTGTGTCTCGGAGTATGGAAATAGGATATTGTTGTGAACTACTACTATGAGATATAGTTACTGAAGATACAAATGGTTTGAAACAAGGATCATGATCTGATGAGGGGGGTTCTACATTACTTGACAATACCGGCTTCTTTGGTAGTTTATCCTGAATAGAGGATTTTGAATCATCTGATTTTATATTACTTACAAGAGTTGGTGTCTTATTGGAGAATGAGGGTATCAGTCTCTTTCTGCAATTAGAAATGTGATGGCCAACCTGTTTACAATATGAACAAGTTACAGGGGGATTAGTCTTAAACCTTTCCATTCTTTGCCAAGGTTGGTTTGGAGGATATTGATTGAAATCAGACCTGTAACTGAAATGTGATGGGCTAGACTGATTTTCAAAGTGTTTCTTTGGGGACCAAGGATCAGAGTATTTTGTTGAATCTGGAATATATGACTTTGACTTTTGGGATTCCATTTGTCTTGACTTAGGTTTATGATTTAGTGTGAACTCATCAGCCAATACAGCAGCTTTAGTTAAAGTTTCGGGAACATGATCATCTATAAAAATCCTAAGATCTGTCTCTAAGGTATTCTTAAACTGCTCCAATAAAATCAACTGTTTAAGTCTATCTAAGGTGTCCGTTTCACTAGCCAAACACCACCTATTGAATAACCTCTCTTGTTGAGCCGCATATTCTACGTATGTTAACTGAGGTGTCTTCCTATAATTACGGAATTTCTGTCTATAGGCCTCTGGTATTAGTTCATAAGCTTTTAAAATACAAGCTTTCATATTATCATACTCGCTTTCTGCTTCTGAAAGAGAAGTATAAATTTGCTGAGCCTTACCCTTAAATTGCGTTTGAATGATTAATGGCCAATTTTCTTTAGGGATTTGTAACTGTTGCGCCAATTTTTCCCACTGAAGAAAGAAAATTTCTGGCTCTCCTTCTGAAAATTGGGGTAGAAGTTTTACATACTTGGAAATATCTATATGACCTTCCTGAACTACGGGTTGTCTATCAACAATCCTAGCTTCTACTTCTGTCTTCTTTAATTCTAACTCTACTTGTTTCACTTTAGCTTCCTCTTCTCTAGCTTTAAATTCTGCCAATTTGATTTTAGTTTCCTCTTCTCTAGCTTTAAATTCTGCCTCAATTTGCATTTGTTTCAGTTTAGTTTCCTCCTCTTTAGCTACTTGTTTCACCTTAACTTCCAAATCTATAGCTCTAAATTCTGCCTCAATTTGCATTTGTTTCAGTTTAGTTTCCTCCTCTTTAGCTTTAAATTCTGCCTCAATTTGCATTTGTTTCAGTTTAGCTTCCTCCTCAATTTCTACTCTCCTGACCTTTAATTCAATCTCCTTAATCTTAAGTTCGGTTAGTCGTGCCTCTATTTCTAACCTATTTGAAGGAATTTGTATAGCTGTAATCTCTTCTGGAGATAAGATCTCATCTTCGATCAGATTTTCAACGAGTTCCTGAAGTATTTTTTTCTTTCGCAAACTTGTATCAATGTCTACTCCAAAGTGCTTGCCTATTTCTATCAAAGTGTCTTTAGTTTGTTTCTTTAAGAAACTTACCTTGGGATTTTGAACGAATTCTTGAACTATATCATCCATCTCTATAAGAATGTGTTAAATACCTTATAAAATATCCTTGGCAAGGGTCGCCACTTTGTTACGGGCGGCTGGTATGTGAAGAGACGTTACGTATAACGTCTAAGTGCTTAAGAACCAGCTCACTTCTAGAAGCCACTGTAGGACTGAACTATCTGGTCAGGGCCTAGATAATTCGTAAGACTAGAAGTAAAGGTAACAAAGAAGATTCCAGGAAAGGAATATTAAACTAGCGATAAAACTAGTAAACGAAATTATTAATGGAAAATATTTACAGGCAATCAACACAAAAGAGAATGGGCAGTAGGGTCAATGGGACCGTTACATGATTATAAGAATATGGAAATTATCGTTCAAATAAGAAACACAAGATAAGTATACAATATGGTACTATCTAAGTACAAAGAGATCAGGAACATGCATCAGAATAAGTAATAAGTACAAATATAAGTAAAGTAATGCAATGTATATCAGACACGTAATGTAGGCAAAAAGGGTGATCACTTCACACCAATCGTCTCATGAGTCCAAACTTGTATTTTTATCAAGAGATCAATAGAGCGAGAAATGACGACGAGTGAGCGATTTCAACCGCTTATATACCATTGGACCGGAAGCGGGATACTTCCGGGTGAGTGTGCGAGTGAGTGAAAGGGGGGGGAGGAGGGTAAGTTAACACGTCAACATGGGTAGTTTTAGGACCCTCGACTCGCTTGAACAATCTATTTATTTAGTAACTGTCAAATCTGTGCGCTCCGAACTATTCAGGATTTCGCTTGTCTGTTTGTTCTACAAGAGTGCGCACCTCTCTCCGCACGTAGGCAAGATTACATATAGTGGACGGGCGTTACTGCTTAACATTGTTACAATACATACATAGACAAGAAATATGAACATAGTTATGTAATACAAAGGAACACAATTCTATAACATAATTACACATATGACGTAATATCTAATATTACGTTACAATACATACATACATACATACATACATACATACATA
>NW_027467715.1:1780852-1785852 GCF_046742065.1 Oratosquilla oratoria
GAGAGAGAGAGAGAGAGAGAGGGAGAGGGAAGGTGGGAGGGAGAGAGAGAGGGAGAGAGAGAGAGAAAGAGAGAGAGAGAAAGAGAGAGAAAGAGAGAGAAAGAAGGAAGTTATCCTTTAGCTTAGGATTAAATCCTATGAATATAAGATCTATAAGGTCTTCGATATATAAATGTGAATCAGATTACTGACACGTAATGACGTCAAGCATAAGGAGACCCAAGAGGAGGAAGAAGAGGAGGAGGAGGAGGAGAAGGAGGAGGAGGAGGAGGAGGAGGAGGAGGAGGAAGAGGAGGAGGAGGAGGAGAGGAGAAGTACGAGGAGGGTACGAGAAGTAGGAGGATTAAGAGGAGGAGAACGAAGAGGAGATTTTCCATACACACATAAATAATGATAATAATAATAATGTAATTATATACGTATATATATATATATTGCAGAAACCACAGGGAAATTAAAGTCGGAATACTGAACGTTTTCGTCTATTACGACATCCTCGGAGTACAAGAAAGAAAAAATAGAACACAATATTTATACAGAAGTAAGAAAACTGTATAATAATATTAACTTGAGTTTAGGTTTATTTAAACTAGACAATTTTATAATTAATAGGATAGTAAAACAGTACCAAATTTCCTAATTGTACCAAATGTCCTGTGGACCTTTCGGCCACATAGTTTTGTTCTTTTTTATTTTATTATTTTTATTTATTATTTCTATGTGTAATTGAATGTGTATGTATTCCATTTATTGTTACCATTAATATTTCTATATGTATATGAGTATGTATGTATGTATTACGTCCGGACGTTTTATTTGGCTATAACCTTTTCAGTTTTCTTATTTCTGTTCAATATTGTGTTGTTTTTTTGTACAATTTGATAATATTATCTTGTGTTTTGGTTAAACAATCTTATAATCATAGGATATTTAAGCAGTACCAAGTTTCCTAATTGTACCAAATGTCCTATGGACCTTTCGGTCACATGATTTTGCTCTTTTGAATTTTTTTTTTTTTGTACTATTACCTTTCTTATTTCCATGTGTATATGAATGTGTATGTACTTTTATTATTATTACCATTAACATTTCCATGTGTAATTGAATGTGTATGTATGTATAATGTCCGAAGGTTTTAACGACTATAACCTCTCCCAGTTTTCTTACTTCTGTATAAATATTGTGTTCTATTTTTTTCTTTCTTGTACATCGAGGATGTCGTAATGGACGAAAACGTTCAGTATTCCGACTTTAATTTCCCTGTGGTTTCTGCAATATTTTTTCGTCACGCGTTATTGTGATTATTTTTGCAATATATATATATATATATATATATATATATATATATATATATATATATATGGATACATACATATATATATATATATATATATATGGATACATACATATATATATATATATATATGTATATACATACATATATGTATATATATATATATATACAGTGCAGTTCCATTCAGCTGAGCTATCCTAGTCAGAGGCCATCTTGTCTAGTCCCTACAGGTCTGTCCTGAAGTAAAATTTATATTTTCTTACTTTCTAAAAAGAGAAAGGTTGAAAGGAAATGTTTATTACGAACTCAATTATAAATTCCATCGTGGTGAGGGAGCGAGAGAGGACATTCCATTTTATTTCTTTTTTCGTTTTTGATTTTTTTTTCGACTTTCTATGACCGACGACTCGCTCCAATTGACATGACGTCGAGCCCGAGGCTTGTCTGACTGATTGTCGGTAACATGCGAGTGAACTGCGTTACCGTAACATTGCCCATCATGTCAGTGCTCAAGACCTTCTGGAGCTGTTTTACCCCATCAAGAAGACAAGAATTTGAAGAAGAAGTTAGAAAGGTCCTGTACCAAGAGGCACTATGCCTCATTTAGTCTACAAAAGCCCAACTAGATAGACTAGAAAATAAGATTAAATACCCCGAAGGATATTCAGCGTCCGAAAAGATGCTAGAAAGATTGATATTTGAGGTCATCGAAGAATGTTTCAACGCTCCAAAACAGGAGCTTGAAGAAGTCAAAAAGATCCTTTACCAAGAGGCATTATGCCTCACTCAATCTAAAAGAGTCGAACTAAATCAATTAGAAAATAAGATTAAATATACAGAAGGAGATTCAGCGTCTCAAAAGATGCTAGAAGAGTTAATCTTTGAAGTCGTCTAGGACTGTTTGGAGGCTCCAAACCAAAAAAGCCCATTGATGAAAATACGGCAGATTTTGAAAAAAGCCCATGGAGTTTTAATGGAGAAATATAAGAACGTCGTAAAATCAATTAAGAAGATTGAAAAATTGAAATTTCAAAATCTAATACCAAAGCCTATAATGCCCGACAAAATAAAAGCTTTGAAGAAACGCCTCCGGTTCTGTGGGAGAACTGGACTGAATTGATCCCAATGAAGAATGATTGACCCGGTTGTCCGTTTCCTATGAGGACAAAGGTGTTTAAACAGCCACACCATCCAAACAATAGTACACCAAACACATGCTAAAAAGATATAAATCAGATATTCACTTTGAAATTGAAATATCTAATCCTCATAACAATAGTACAAGAACCAACCTCTACCAACAATGACAGACTACAAAACGACAATAGTTCCAGAAACAATAGCAGAAAAAAAGAAGAAATATTTATCAATCTGCCAACCATCAACAACCTCATACAATTACCAAACCTACAGTCGACCTTGAGCAGGAACAACAATACGACGTCACATTCTTTTAAGTCTTCAGGTCAGAGAGACCTACAAAGGGCAGAAAAGTCCATAAAAGGGCCTTTATCTCTTCAGGTCACAGAGACGTCGAAAGGGCAGAAAACGCCATCGTAATACGGACTTTTATCTCTGATTTTGACCTTTTCCAGCCCATTAAAACTTGCCCAGAGGCTAGAAAACGGCCATGTGCTTAGCCTGACGTACTTACAGCCCAATTTCTACGAGCTCAGAGAGGCTTGGAAAGCATTTTGCACTTTGAGAGTGACTATTTTTTCAGTCCATTTTCATTATACCCAGAAGCTAGGAAACTACCATATGCTTAGCCTGACCATCTCATAGCCCATTTCCATCATGCCCTGAGGGGCTAGGAAATCGCCATGTGCACTGGAAGAGCACTAATTCTGAAAAAGGGCTTATTTCAGACGCAGCCCCTTCTGACCACTCGCATGTAGTTTTAGCCTTTTCGACGCGGAACCAGTTTCCCTCAGCTGAATAAAATCGACAGGCGGCAGAAGCTAGAGGGACCGAGAACCACAATCGTCAAAACCCATCGGCGGAAAGGTCGAGGAGGAGGAATTGGCCCCGACAGCAGAACCAACAACAAGGAGTTGCGAATCAAGACCGCAACAGGACGGGTTCCATGGCTAAAGATTGAACTCACAAAACTGACTTAGAAACCACGTAGTAGTGAGCGCTGAAGGAACGGGTTGTTTTAAGTGCAGATGAGATACCTTATTGGGTGGGGGACTACATGCATACATACATACATACATACATACATACATACATACATACATACATACATACATACATACATACATACATACATACATACATACACACATACATACATACATACATACATACATACATACATACATACATACATACATACATACATATATACATATATACATACATACATACATACATACATACATACATGCATACATACATACATACATACATACATACAATAGTACATACAAACATATATACATACATACATAAATACATATTTACATACATACATACATACATACATACATACGTACATTACATACATACATACATACATACATACATACATACATACATACATACATACATACATACATACATACATACATGCATACAAACATACATACATACATATATACACAAATACATACATACATACATACATACATACATACATACATACATACATACATACATACATACATACATACATACATACATACATACATACATATATACATACATATAATAGCTCATACATGCATACATACATACATACATACATACATACATACATACATACATACATACATACATACATACATACATACATACATATAATAGCTCATACATACATACATACATACATACATACATACATACATACATACACACATACATACATACATATGTACATACATACATACATACATACATACATACATACATACATACATACATACATACATACATACATACATACATACATACATACATACATACATACATACGTACAGATACATAAATGCATACATACATACACACATACAGACACATATATACATACATATATACATGCATACATACATACATACATACACATATGCAAACATATATACATACATACATACAGTACGTACACACATACATATTTATATACATATGTATACATATACAGCACCTATGTGAGTGGTGATGATTTATATTTCCACTCTGGATTTATTTATTTATTCATATATTCATTTATATATCAATTTATCTATTCATGTACTTATTTATTTATTTATCTTATTATTATTATTATTTTACGAGGGAGAAATTGGAGTGAAACTACAAATATTTGCAAATATACACCACAAGGATTTTAAGGAATAATTAGATTTTGTTTTTTTATCCATATTTTTACTTCAATTTGAAACTACAATGGCGTTTAATCTCTCCTCAACATAACTCAACCATATACAGAACATGTACTTGAAAGAGAGAAGAGGAAAAGAGAAGAGAGGACGATGAAAAAGAAGAGAAGAAAAAAGAGAGAGGGATATTGTGGAGGGGTATTGAAGGCGGGGGTGAGGGAATGAGTGGAGGATGGAGGTGGAGAGGAAGAATGGAGGGTAGATGAGAGCGAAGAATAGAGAGAAAAAATGGAGGATAACGATGTTATGGAAGCAAATTGACTAAGACATCGCAAATAAAAGAAAGTAATCGGAGAAGACAAAATAATGAAATATAAAAGACA
>NW_027467715.1:1790852-1798352 GCF_046742065.1 Oratosquilla oratoria
ATTACCTTGCATTTACTTGTGTTAAATTTCATTAGCCACTTTTCAGACCATTGCTGTAATTGATCTAAATCTTCTTGAATATCTAATTGGTATGAGTGATCATTTGCCACTCCGCACAGTTTTGTATCATCAGCAAATTTGGAAACAGTAGATTTTAGTCCATGGGCTATATCATTTATATATACTATGAATAGAAGTGGCCCAAGAACGGAACCCTGAGGAACTCCACTTGCAACACTTTTCTATCCAGAAGTTTTTCCATTTAAAACAACTCTCTGTTTTCGACCATTCAACCAATTACTAGTCCAACCTAATAGGCTACCACTTATTCCATGCAAAGCTAATTTAGTAAGTAGTCTTTCGTGGGGGACGGTATCAAAAGCTTTTGCAAAGTCTAGATATGTCAATTTATTATCATTTACTATTTACCTGTTTATTATTTTTACTATACCTATGCATTTATTTATGTATTTTATTTGTTATTTACATTATTATAATTTTTATTTATTATTAACATGATTTTTTTTTTTTTTTTTTTTTTTTTTAATCCGACCTAGATATGGATCAAAAGGTCTCCTGTCGGCATGCTCCGCCTTTGTAATCCTTTGTAATGTTTAGATAGATTATAAGTTATATACATTTTGGGAGGCAAAATTAAACGAAAGACCTGTAGATCAGATGTGGGAAATATTTCAAAATACGCTCACTAAGATGATTCAAACTTACATTCCTTTTAAAGACAGACGTCCCCCAAATCAGTCTCGCCCAAAGTGGCTCGACAGAGAAACTGAAAAAAGTATTGCTAAAAAGAGACAGGCTTATAAGAAATATAAGTGCTCGGGTGCATCTAATGACTATGAAAGTTATGTATCAATACAGAGAGATTTAAAAAAGACAATAAGAAAAAGAAAACGACAATACGAAATGAAAATCGCTGATAAATCCAAAGAGAATCCCAAAGAATTCTATAGTTACATTAGAGATAAAAAGGTTGTTAGGAATCACATTGGTCCACTATTATCTGCTGACGGTCAACTTCAATATTCAAATGAAGGAATGTGTAATATCTTAAACAATTATTTTAGCTCGGTATTCGTAGACGAAACACCTCAAAGTGAACTCCAAACTGAAACCTGTGAAAAGTCTAGGGTAAACTTACTCATTACGGTAAATATAACAAAAGAAAAAATCAAATGGTGTATAGATAAACTCAAAGTTAATAAAACACCAGGGCCTGACGGTTGGCATCCAAGAATCTTAAGGAAATGAAAAATGAGATTTTTGCTCCATTAGAAATTATTTTCAAGAAATTCATTATATTCGGAGATGTCCCAAGAGAATGGAAGCTAGCTAACGTTACTCCAATATTCAAAAAAGGTGACAAAAAGAAAACAAATAACTACAGGCATAAAAGCCTAACTTCAATTTTAGGAAAAATAATGGACACTATAATCAAAGATGCTATCGAACATCATTTAGAAAGTAACTTTTTGATCAATCATAGCCAGCATGGTTTCAGACGGAAACGTTCTTGCATGACTAACAAACTCGAATTCTACAACACAGTTATATCGAATTATGACAAAAGAAACAATATAGATTTAATATATCTAGACTTTGCAAAAGCTTTTGATACCGTCCCACACGAAAGACTACTTACTAAATAGCTTTACACGGAATAAGTGGTAGCCTATTAAGTTGGACTAGTAATTGGTTGAATGGTCGAAAACAAAGAGTTGTTTTAAATGGAAAAACTTCTAGATGGGAAAATGTTACAAGTGGAGTTCCTCAGGGTTCCGTTCTTGGGCCACTTCTATTCATAGTATATATAAATGATATAGACCATAGACTAAGATCTACTGTTTCCAAATTTGCTGATGATACAAAACTGTGCGGAATGGCAAATGATCACTTAAACCAATTAGATACTTCCAGAGCCATGTTTTTGCAGGTTCGATTTCCTTCAAACTATTGGAAGGCTAACCCCATTACTCATGTAGGAGCGAGTTTGCATATGTACAGTGTACGTATGCATGCGGTGATGTGGTATTGGGTATGGTGCATTGTACATGTAGTCAGCGCGTTGATTGGGCAGCTAGCTGCATGCAACCAATGAACTTCCCTGCATACAGGTACCATGCAATTCGCGACTAGCGACATTATGTAGCACGATAGTCGTGTAGAGTCTAGTCAACATGTACTAGCCCATTCAACTCCTATGACAAGATTTTTGTCATTTGGTCAAATAAAACAAAAAATCATAAAACGTCAAAATGTTTGATCAAACACCAGAAAAATATGACGTCATTCGGTTGACCGCACGAGGACTGACGTCATATTTTTCTGGTGTTTGATCAAACATTTTGGTGTTTTATGATTTTTTGTTTTCTTTGACCAAATGACAAGGATCTTGTCATCGGAGTTGAATGGGCTAGTATACGCGCGCATGCAGCTGATACGAAGCTAGGCTAGGTAAGCCATTGAACTCTAGCAGCTATACCGCGTACACATATGTACGTACATCAACAAATTAAAGTTGATTGATGCGTTGCGTTTATGATATCGATTGATAATGCAATGATTGATCACGGGTAAGTTGTGTTTGCTCTGATCCTTTCATCAATGGTGATGGGATTCAGGGATTGCCAAATGATGGATAATGCATGAAAAACGTTGAATCTTGCTGCGGGAGCGATTTTTTTTTCTTGGGGGTGGGGATCGCTCCTGCTATTAGATTTGCGAGAGCGACATTGGAACTTTCCCGAGCGAAATCGCTCGTCGCTCCCGTGTATTTTTTTCGCTGGTACATACACAGTACATTCGTATATACATAATACATAGGTACATAATACAGTACATACGTACTAACACAAACTGATACATACATACATAGTACATACGTACATACATAGTACATACGCAAATACAAAGTATATACGTACACACATACGTACATGTGTACATACATACAAAACCTATACAGTGCAGTTCCATTCAGTTGAGCTATCCTAGTGAGAGGCCATCTTGTCTAGTCCCTACAGGTCTGTCCTGAAGTAAAATTTATATTTTCTTACTTTCTAAAAAGAGAAAGGTTGAAAGGAAATGTTTATTACAAACTCAATTATAAATTCCATCGTGGTGAGGGAGCGAGAGAGGACATTCCATTTTATTTTATTTTTTCGTTTTTTTTTTGTTTTTTTTTTCGACTTTCTATGACCGACGACTCGCTCCAATCGACATGACGTCAAGCCCGAGGCTCGTCTGACTGATTGTCGGTAACATGCGAGTGGACTGCGTTACCGTAACATTGCCCATCATGTCAGTGCTCAAGACCTTCTGGAGCTGTTTTACCCCATCAAGAAGACAGGAACTTGAAAAAGAAGTTAGCAAGGTCCTGTATCAAGAGGCACTGTGCCTCATTTAGTCTACAAAAGCCCAACTAGATAATTTAGAAAATAAGATTAAATATACCAAAGGATATTCAGCGTCTCTAAAGATGCTAGAAAGGTTAATGTTTGAAGTCATCGAAGAATGTGTCCACGGTCCAAAACAGGAACTTGAAGAAGTTAGAAAGATCCTTTACCAAGAGGCATTATGCCTCACTCAATCTAGAAAAGTCAAACTAAATCAATTAGAAAACAAAATAAAATATACAGAAGGAGATTCAGCGTCTCAAAAGATGATACAAGAGTTAATCTTTGAAGTCGTCTAGGATTGTATGGAGGCTCCAAACCAAGAAAGCCTACTGATAAAAGTACGGCAGATTTTGAAAAAAGCCCATGGAGTTTTAATGGAGAAATATATGAACGCCGTAAAATCAGTGAAGAAGATTGAAAAATTGAAATTTCAAAATCTAATACCAAAGCCTATAATGCCCGACAAAATAAAAGCTTTGAAGAAACGCCTCCGGTTCTGTGGGAGAACCAGACAGAATTGATCCCAGGGAAGAATGATTGACCCGCTTGTCCGTTTCCTGTGAGGACAAAGGTTTTTAAACTATAACCCAGCCACACCATGCAGACAATAGTACACCAAACACATGTTAAAAAAATATCAATCAGATATTCACTTTGAAATTGAAATATTTAATCCTCATAACAATAGGACAAGAACCAACCATCTACCAACAATGACAGACTACAAAACGACAAGAGTTTCAGAAACAATAGCAGTAAAAAAAGAAATATTTATCAATCTGCCAACCATCAACAACCTCATACAATTACCAAACCTACAGTCGACCTTGAGCAGGAACAACAATACGACGTCACATTCTTTTAAGTCTTCAGGTCAGAGAGACCTACAAAGGGCAGAAAAGTCCATATAAGGACCTTTATCTCTGAAAGTGACCTCCCTTCAGCCCATTCTTCAGGTCGCAGAGACGTCGAAAGGGCAGAAAACGCCGTCGTAATACGGACTTTTATCTCTGATTTTGACCTTTTCCAGCCCATTTAAAACTTGCCCAGAGGCTAGAAAACGGCCATGTGCTTAGCCTAACGTACTTACAGCCCAATTTCTACGAGCCCAGAGAGGCTTGGAAAGCATTTTGCACTTTGAGACTGACTATTTTTTCAGTCCATTTTTATTATGCCCAGAAACTAGGAAACTGCCATATGCTTAGCCTGACCTTCTCATAGCCCATTTCCATCATGCCCTGAGGGGCTAGGAAATCGCCATGTGTACTCAAAGAGCACAAATTCTGAAAAAGGGCTTAATTCAGACGCAGCTCCTTCAGACAACTCGCATGTAGTTTTAGCCCTTTCGACGCGGAACCAGTTTCCCTCAGCTGAATAAAATCGACAGGCGGCATAAGCTAGAGGGACCGAGAACCACAATCGTCAAAACCCATCGGCGGAAAGGTCGAAGAGGAGGAATTGGCTCCGACGGCAGAACCAACAACAAGGAGTTGCGAATCAAGACCGCAACAGGACGGATTCCATGGCCAAAGATTGAACTCACAAAACTTAAGACTTAGAAACCACGTAGTAGTAAGTGCTGAAGGAACGGGTTGTTTTAAGTGAAGATGAGATACCTTACTGGGTGGGGGTCAGGAAAAAAAAATACTTTTTTTTTCCCAGAGCCTTTTTTTTTTTTTTTTTTTTAATTTCACCAGAGCCATTTTTTTTTTAATTACCAGAGCCATTTTTGATACTTCTAGAGCCATGTTTTTGCATGTTCGATTTCTTAACATGTTGGCTTCCCAGTTGAAACTGATCGGCAGACACAGCGCCTCTGTTTCCACTGGCAGTGGTTGGGGGTGGAAATGTACGACAAACCTTGCAATACACCGTTAGAGTACCATCACTGCCCCGATCCACTTCAAGCCAATCTAGGTTCCACGAGCGTATAGTAGATTCATTCTTTACTGGTTTTCGTTTTCTTTGGCCCTTGCCCGTAGAGTCTGCATTAGGTTTTGCTGGTCCAGACGCGGTTCCTGCCGTCAAAACACTCTCCCTCGATTATGAAAAGACTGAATCTGAGGGCAAACCATCTTCACTCATCTTCACTCGCTTCACTAGAAATCGCTCCATGGTGTACAATCATCGAAAGTTTGGCATGGACGTGACGTACCTAAGCTAGCTAACGAATCATTTTTTATTTTTGTATTTTTTATTCTCCCTCCAAAGATCCATATTTATGAACTAAATATATAATTATCAAATGTTCATATTTATACTTAGATTTATTTACTTTCAATTACTAACCAAACATTTGATTCTATTTTGTTTTCTCATAAATACACGAACAAGGTGAACTGGGATTTCCCAGTTTCCCTCCTAGGTCTCGAGCGAGTTTGTATATGTACAGCGTACGTATGCATGCGGTGATGTGGTATTGGGTATGGTGCTTTGTACATGTAGTCAGCCAGTTGATTTGGCAGCTAGCTGCATGGAACCAATGAACTTCCCTGCATACAGGGCATGCAATTCGCAACTAGCGACATTATGTAGCACGATAGTCGTGTAGAATCTAGTCAACATGTACTAGTATACACGCGCATGCAGCTGATACGAAGCTAGGCTAGGTAAGCCATTGAACTCTAGCAGCTATACCGCGTACACATATGTACGTACATCAATAAATTAAAGTTGATTGATGCGTTGCATTTATGATATCGATTGATAATGCAATGATTGATCACGGCTAAGTTGTCTTTGCTCTGATCCTTTCATCAATGGTGATGGGATTCAGGGATTACCAAATGATTGATAATGCATGAAAAACGTTGAATCTTGCCGCGGGAGCGATTTTTTTTTTTTTTTTTTTTTTGTGGGGAATCGCTCCCGCTATTGGATTTGCGAGAGCGACATTGGAAGTTTCCCGAGCGAAATCACTCTTCGCTCCCGTGTATTTTTTTCGCTGGTACATACACAGTACATTCGTACATACATAATACATAGGTACATAATACAGTACATACGTACTAACACAAACTGATACATACATACATAGTACATACGCACATACATAGTACGTGCGCAAATGCAAAGTATATACGTACACACATACGTACAAGTGTACATACATGCAAAACCTATACAGTGCAGTTCCATTCAGTTGAGCTATCCTAGTCAGAGGCCATCTTGTCTACACTACGACCGGAGATAATAGTACATGATGAAGTTTTACCATATCTCAATAACTACTACGTCGATTTAAATGAAAATTTACATGGCATTAGATTACACTATCAGTAGCCTTTCATTAAAATTTGAAGTCAATATCTTTGTTAGCTTTTTAATAATTCTTTTTTTTTTTTTCAGGTGAACAGAGATAATAGTCCTCCTATTGAATATTAAAGAATGGGGCGTGGGAAAGATCTTACAGAGTGTGAGAGAAACTAAATTATAAAGGAAATAGCGCAAGGAAAGTCAGCTGGTGAAGTAGCCAAGAAACTAGGTTGACATATAAAGACAATTCGTAGATTTTTACAAAATCCCAAATTTAGGAAAGTGCGCAGTGATAAAGGGAAGTTCAAGTCTGTTACATCGCGTGACATCTCTCATCTTAAGCGATGCGTAAAGAAAAACCCTGGAACTACAAGTAAAACCTTGTTTGCAGATGCTGGAATTCAAGATGTCTCCAAAACAACCCGAAATAAGATATTGTCTCAACTTGCTAAATATAATAAACCTACATGTAGGCCTCCATTGGCACCGAAACATAAAAAAGCTAGGCTAGAATGGGCGAGGAAACACATGAAAACCGATGTTAAGAATATATTATTTACAGATGAGTGCCGAGCCACGTTAGACGGGCCTGATGGATGGAGCAAAGGTTGGATATTTAATGATAACCCAGCTCACATGCGTTTGCGGCGTCAACAATGGGGTGGAGGAGTAATGTTTTGGGCAGGTATCATGGGAGACACTATGATTGGCCCATTTAAAGTGCCAGAAGGTGTGAAAATTACTGCAACAACATACTGTGACTTTATTGAAAATGTCCTCTCAGACTGGCTGGATGAACTCCCATTATCAAAGCTCACAAAAGTCATTT
>NW_027467715.1:1808352-1818352 GCF_046742065.1 Oratosquilla oratoria
ACGGTAAATATAACAAAAGAAAAAATCAAATGGTCTATAGATAAACTCAAAGTTAATAAAACACCAGGGCCTGACGGTTGGCATCCAAGAATCTTAAAGGAAATTAAAAATGAGATTGTTGTTCCATTAGAAATTATTTTCAAGAAATCCATCATATCCGGAGATATCCCAAGAGAATGGAAGCTAGCTAACGTTACTCCCATATTCAAAAAAGGTGACAAAAAGAAACCAAATAACTATAGGCCTATAAGTTTGACTTCAATCGTAGGAAAAATAATGGAAACTATCATCAGAGATGCTATCGAACATCATTTAAAAAGTAACCGTTTGATAAATGATAGCCAGCAACCAGGCCGACGGAAACGTTCTTGCGTGACTAACTTACTCGAATTCTACAACACAGTTATATCGAATTATGACAAAAGAAACAATATAGATTTAATATATCTAGACTTTGCAAAAGCTTTTGATACCGTCCCACACGAAAGACTACTTACTAAGTTAGCTTTACACGGAATAAGTGGTAGCCTATTAAGTTGGACTAGTAATTGGTTGAATGGTCGAAAACAAAGAGTTGTTTTAAATGGAAAAACTTCTAGATGGGAAAATGTTACAAGTGGAGTTCCTCAGGGTTCCGTTCTTGGGCCACTTCTATTCATAGTATATATAAATGATATAGACCATAGACTAAGATCTACTGTTTCCAAATTTGCTGATGATACAAAACTGTGCGGAATGGCAAATGATCACTTAAACCAATTAGATACTTCCAGAGCCATGTTTTTGCAGGTTCGATTTCCTTCAAACTATTGGAAGGCTAACCCCATTACTCATGTAGGAGCGAGTTTGCATATGTACAGTGTACGTATGCATGCGGTGATGTGGTATTGGGTATGGTGCATTGTACATGTAGTCAGCGCGTTGATTGGGGAGCTAGCTGCATGCAACCAATGAACTTCCCTGCATACAGGTACCATGCAATTCGCAACTAGCGACATTATGTAGCACGATAGTCGTGTAGAGTCTAGTCAACATGTACTAGCCCATTCAACTCCGATGACAAGATTTTTGTCATTTAGTCAAATAAAACAAAAAATAATAAAACGTCAAAATGTTTGATCAAACACCAGAAAAATATGACGTCATTCGGTTGACCGCACGAGGACTGACGTCATATTTTTTCTGTTGTTTGATCAAACATTTTGGTGTTTTATGATTTTTAGTTTTCTTTGAACAAATGACAAGAATTTTGTCATCGGATTTGAATGGGCTAGTATACGCGCGCATGAAGCTGATACGAAGCTAGGCTAGGTAAGCCATTGAACTCTTGCAGCTATACCGCGTACACATATGTACGTACATCAACAAATTAAAGTTGATTGATGCGTTGCGTTTATGATATCGATTGATAATGCAATGATTGATCACGGGTAAGTTGTGTTTGCTCTGATCCTTTCATCAATGGTGATGGGATTCAAGGATTGCCAAATGATGGATAATGCATGAAAAACGTTGAATCTTGCCGCGGGAGCGATTTTTTTTTTTTTTTTTTTTTTTTTTTTTTTTTTTTTTTTTTTTTTTTTTTTTTTTTTTTTTTTTTTTTTTTTTTTTTTTTTTTTTTTTTTTTTTTTTTTGTGGGGGATCGCTCCCGCTATTGGATTTGCGAGAGCGACATTGGAACTTTCCCGAGCGAAATCGCTCGTCGCTCCCGTGTATTTTTTCGCTGGTACATACACAGTACATTCGTACATACATAATACATAGGTACATAATACAGTACATACGTACTAACACAAACTGATACATACATACATAGTACATACGTACATACATAGTACATACGCAAATACAAAGTATATACGTACACACATACGTACATGTGTACATACATACAAAACCTATACAGTGCAGTTCCATTCAGTTGAGCTATCCTAGTCAGAGGCCATCTTGTCTAGTCCCTACAGGTCTGTCCTGAAGTAAAATTTATATTTTCTTACTTTCTAAAAAGAGAAAGGTTGAAAAGAAATGTTTATTACGAACTCAATTATAAATTCCATCGTGGTGAGGGAGCGAGAGAGGACATTCCATTTTTTTTTTTTTTTTCGTTTTTGATTTTTTTTTTCGACTTTCTATGGCCGACGACTCGCTCCAATCGACATGACGTCAAACCCGAGGATCGTCTGACTGATTGTCGGTAACATGCGAGTGGACTGCGTTACCGTAACATTGCCCATCATGTCAGTGCTCAAGACCTTCTGGAGCTGTTTTAACCCATCAAGAAGACAAGAACTTGAAGAAGAGGTAAGCAAGGTCCTGTACCAAGAGGCACTATGCCTCATTTAGTCTACAAAAGCCCAACTAGATAGACTAGAAAATAAGATCAAATATAACGAAGGATATTCAGCGTCTCAAAAGATGCTAGAAAGACTAATATTTGAGGTCATCGAAGAATGTTTCAACGCTCCAAAACAGGAGCTTGAAGAAGTCAAAAAGATCCTTTACCAAGAGGCATTATGCCTCACTCAATCTAAAAGAGTCGAACTAAATAAATTAGAAAATAAGATTATATATACAGGAGATTCAGCGTCTCAAAAGATGCTAGAAGAGTTAATCTTTGAAGTCGTCTAGGACTGTATGGAGGCTCCAAACCAAGAAAGCCCACTGATAAAAATACGGCAGATTTTGAAAAAAGCCCATGGAGTTTTAATGGAGAAATATATGAACGCCGTAAAATCAATGAAAAAGATTGAAAAACTGAAATTTCAAAATCTAATACCAAAGCCTATAATGCCCGACAAAATAAAAGCTTTGAAGAAACGCCTCCGGTTCTGTGGGAGAACCGGACTGAATTGATCCCAATGAGGAATGATTGACCCGGTTGTCCGTTTCCTGTGAGGACAAAGGTGTTTAAACTATAACCCAGCCACACTATCAAGACAATAGTACACCAAACACATGTTAAAAAATATCAATCAGATATTCTTTGAAATTGAAATATTTAATCCTCATAACAATAGTACAAGAACCAACCATCTACCAACAATGACAGACTACAAAACGACAATAGTTCCAGAAACAATAGCAGAAAAAAAGAAGAAATATTTATCAATCTGCCAACCATCAACAACCTCATACAATTACCAAACCTACAGTCGACCTTGAGCAGGAACAATACGACGTCACATTCTTTTAAGTCTTCAGGTCAGAGAGACCTACAAAGGGCAGAAAAGTCCATAGAAGGGCCTTTATCTCTGAAAGTGACCTCCCTTCAGCTCATTCTTCAGGTCACAGAGACGTCGAAAGGGCAGAAAACGCCGTCGTAATACGGACTTTGATCTCTGATTTTGACCTTTTCCAGAGGCTAGAAAACGGCCATGTGCTTAGCCTGACGTACTTACAGCCCAATTTCTACGAGCCCTGAGAGGCTTGGAAACCATTTTGCACTTTGGGACTGACTATTTTTTCAGTCCATTTTCATTATGCCCAGAAGCTAGGAAACTGCCATATGCATAGCCTGACCTTCTCATAGCCCATTTCCATTATGCCCTGAGGGGCTAGGAAATCGCCATGAGCACTGGAAGAGCACAAATTCTGAAAAAGGGCTTAATTCAGACGCAGCTCCTTCAGACAACTCGCATGTAGTTTTAGCCCTTTCGACGCGGAACCAGTTTCCCTCAGCTGAATAAAATATACAAGCGGCAGAAGCTAGAGGGACCGAGAACCACAATCGCCAAAACCCATCGGCGGAAAGGTCGAGGAGGAGGAATTGGCCCCGACAAGGAGCTACGAATCAAGACCGCAACAGGACGGGTTCCATGGCCAAAGATTGAACTCACAAAACTTAAGACTTAGAAACCACGTAGTAGTGAGCGCTGAAGGAACGGGTTGTTTTAAGTGAAGATGAGATACCTTACTGGGTGGGGGACTACATACATACATACATACATACATACATACATACATACTCGGTCTTCTTCAGTAAGCTTACTGAAGAAGATACATACATACATACATACATACATACACACATACATACATACATATAATAGTACATACAAACATATATACATACATACATACATACATACATACATACATACATACATACATACATACATACATACATACATACATACATACATACATACATACATACATACATACATACATACATACATACATACATACATACAAACATACATACATACATATATACACAGATACATACATACATACATATAATAGCTCATACATACATACATACATATATACATACACACATACATACATATAATAGCACATACCTACATACATACATACATACGTACATACATACATACATACATACATATATACGTACGTACATATACATACATGCATACATACATAAATACACACAGACACATATATACATACATATATACATGTATACATACATACATACATACACATATGCAGACATATATACATACATATATACAGTACGTACACACATACATATTTATATACATATGTATACATATACATCACCTATGTGAGTGGTGATGATTTATATTTCCACTCTGAATTTATTCATTTATTCATTTATTTATTTATTCATTTACTTATCTATTTATTTATTTATTTATTTATTTATTTATTTCATCATTATTATTTTACGAGGGGGAAATTTGAGTGAAACTACAAATATTTGCAAATATACACCACAAGGACTTTAAGGAATAATTAGATTTTGTTCTTTTATACATATTTTTACTTAATTTTGAAGCCACAATGGCGTTTAATCTCTCCTCAACATAACTCAACCATATACAGAACATGTACTTGAAAGAGAGAAGAGGAAAAGAGAAGAGAGGACGATGAAAAAGAAGAGAAGAAAAAAGAGAGAGGGATATTGTGGAGGGGTATTGAAGGCGGGGGTGAGGGAATGAGTGGAGGATGGAGGTGGAGAGGAAGAATGGAGGGTAGATGAGAGCGAAGAATAGAGAGAAAAAATGGAGGATAACGATGTTATGGAAGCAAATTGACTAAGACATCGCAAATAAAAGAAAGTAATCGGAGAAGACAAAATAATGAAATATAAAAGACAACAGAGTGAGAGAGTGAGAGAGAGAGAGAGAGAGAGAGAGAGAGAGAGAGAGAGAGAGAGAGAGAGAGAGAGAGAGAGAGAGAGAGAGAGAGAGAGAGAGAGAGAGAGAGAGAGAGAGAGAGAGATAGAGAGAGAGAGGAGGGAGAAAGATAGTGAAAAAGATATATATATATATATATATATATATATATATATATATATATATATAAAAATATATATATATATATATATATAGAGAGAGAGAGAGAGAGAGAGAGAGAGAGAGAGAGACAGAGAGAGAGAGAGAGAGAGAGGAGGCAGAAAAACAGTGAAAAAGATATATATATATATATATATATATATATACATATATATATATATATATATATATATATATATATATATAATATGGAGAGACAGAGAGAGAGAGAGAGAGAGAGAGAGAGAGAGAGAGAGAGAGAGAGAGAGAGAGAGAGAGAGAGAGAGAGAGAGAGAGAGAGAGAGAGAGAGAGAGAGGGAGAGAGTCATGGGTCAAAATGAATGATGATCAAAGGAAAGAGTAAGAAGAGGAGAGAGGGGTGAAGAGAGAAAAAGAGGAGAATGAAATAAAGGAATAGAAGTAGGAGAAAGAAAGATGAGAGGAGGAAGAGGAAGAGGAGGGAAAAAGGAGAGATGTGAGAGGAGGAGGTGGAGGAGGAAGAAGAAGAGAAGATAAAGGAAAAGGAGGAAAAGGAGAAAGAGGCACAGGAGGAGGAGGGGAGGAGAAGGAGGAGGAGGAGGAGGAGGAGGAGGAGGAGGAGGAGGAGGAGGAGGAGGATGAGAATGAGAATGAGAATGAGAAGGAGGAGGTGGAGAAAAAGACAAAGGAGGAGGAAAAGGAGGGAGGACAAGAGAGAGAAGATGAAGGAAGAGGAGGTAGATGGATGGAGAGGGGAGGAGGAGGAGAAGAAAGAATGAGAAGGAGAAGGAGGAGAATGAGAAAGAGACAAGGGAGGAGGAAAAGGAGGGAGGACAAGAGAGAGAAGATGAAGGAAGAGGAGGTCGATGGATGGGGAGGGGAGGAGCAGGAGAAAGAGGAGGAGGAGAAGGAGAAGAAGGAGGTAGGCGAAAAGGAGAAAGAGGAGGAGAAAGAGGAGGAAAAAGAGGAGGAAAAAAAGGAGGAGGAGGAGAAGGAGAATACAGAAGAAAAGGAAGAGGTGGAAGAGATGGAGAATAAGGAGGAGGAAGAGGAGAAAGAGGAGGAGGAGGAGGAGGAGGAGGAGGAGAAGGATAAATGGACATAGCAAGAGACTGAGGATGAATTGAACGGGGGATGGAACAACAATGAAAGAAAGAAAGAAAGAAAGACAATGTATATGGGCAAACGAGTGTGAAAGGGAAATAGAGAAAGTAAGAAGAAGAAGAAGAAGAAGAAGAAGAAGAAGAAGAAGAGAGAGAGAGAGAGAGAGAGAGAGAGAGAGAGAGAGAGAGAGAGAGAGAGAGAGAGAGAGAGAGAGAGAGAGAGAGAGAGAGAGAGAGAGAGAGAGAGAGAGAGAGAGAGAGAGAGAGAGAGAGAGAGAGAGGGAGAGGGAGGGAGGGAGGGAGGGAGGGAGAGAGAGAGGGTGTTACAGAGGGTGTTACAGAGGGAGAGAGAGAGAAAGAGAGAGAGAGAAAGAGAGAGAGAAAGAGAGAGAGAGAAAGAGAGAGAAAGAAGGAAGTTATCCTTTAGCTTATGATTAAATCCTATGAATATAAGATCTATAAGGTCTTCGATATCAAAATGTGAATCAGATTACTGACACGTAATGACGTCAAGCATAAGGAGACCCAAGAGGAGGAAGAAGAGGAGGAGGAGGAGGAGAAGGAGGAGGAGGAGGAGGAGGAGGAGGAGGAGGAGGAAGAGGATGAGGAGGAGGAGAGGAGAAGCACGAGGAGGGTACGAGAAGTAGGATAATTAAGAGGAGGAGAACGAAGAGGAGATTTTCCATACACACATAAATAATGATAATAATAATAATATAATTATATACGTATATATATATATATATATATATATATATATATATATATATATATATATATATATATATATATATATGGATATATACATATATATATTCAAGTAACGTAGGTGTCGTAACACACGAATAAAATAAAACTTAAACCCACTCTCGGAGAAAGATAAGCTGAGATACAGAGTAAAACCGTATATTTCGACCACTGACTGTGGTCCTCTTCAGCAGTTACAATTATAGGGTACATAGACAAGAGGTTATATACAGAGGAGGAAGGGGCATTGGGGGACTCAGTAAGCCTCAGGTCACTTGCCCCGAGTGAGGTCGGACGGTACGTCCTGGAGAGATGAACTTGTCAACCGCCATACTAGTTATAGCATCAGGTGACCATTGACCTTTGGATGTATTATAATTAGGAAACTTTTTTATTAGTGAGGACTCAATAATTTTTCTTTTGAAACTACAATTTGAATTGTACACTGTAGCTGCATTCCTCCAATCTATTCTGTGATCTAAAAGGCTAGAATGGAGGAATACAGCTGAGTTTTCTTGGCCGTATCGTATAGAATTTTTATGTTCTTTGATCCTAGTGGGTAGATCACGTCCCGTTTGTCCCCAGTACACTTTATCACAGTCGAGACATGGTATCATGTATACTCCAGATATGTCCTTATTGGATGTTCTATGATGAACATTTACTACTTTTTTAAAAATATCATTTGGGTAACTAAAAGTGACCTTGATTTGGTTCCTAGGTAATAATTTAGATGCGGCATGCATGGATTCGTTATAAGGGAGTTTGATATTTGATTTATCCCAAACAAATTTTGTGTTGGAATTGTTTGTTCTAAAATGACTGGTTTTGGCTTTGCTGAGGGCTTTTGTCAGAAACCAGTCTGGGTAGCCTATTTTTAATAATTGAGTGCGCACTGTGTTGGCGAACCTATACATGGAATACTTTGAGTGCGTACTTTTACCTAGTATCAAACCAGCCGACATGTTCTGGTTCAGATATGTAGATGATGTTTTCACTATCTGGGATGACAAATGGGGTTCTTTCAATGTTTTTCTTGATAGTCTTAACAATTTAGCACATAATATTAGATTTAAAGTAGAATGGGAAATTGAAGGAAGAATACCTTTTCTTGATATTTTAGTGATCAGATGTCCAGATAATTTGTCCTTTACAGTATATAGGAAGCCTACTCATACGGGCAGTTATTTACATTTTTTCAGTAATTATCCGGATAATATAAAATATAGTGTTGCCTCGGGCCTTTATTTAAGAGCTCTTCGGATTTGCAGCCCGGAATTTCTCAACTCAGAAATTGAATCAGTGCGCACTCAATTATTAAGAATAGGCTACCCAGACTGGTTTCTGACAAAAGCCCTCAGCAAAGCCAAAACCGGTGATGTGGTATTGGGTATGGTGCATTGTACATGTAGTCAGCGCCTTGATTGGGCAGCTAGCTGCATGCAACCAATGAACTTCCCTGCACACAGGTACCATGCAATTCGCAACTAGCGACATTATGTAGCACGATAGTCGTGTAGAGTCTAGTCAACATGTACAAGCCCATTCAACTCCGATGAAAAGATTTTTGTCATTTGGTCAAATAAAGCAAAAAATCATAAAACGTCAAAATGTTTGATCAAACACCAGAAAAATATGACGTCATTCGGTTGACCGCACGAGGACTGACGTCATATTTTTCTGGTGTTTGATCAAACATTTTGGTGTTTTATGATTTTTTGTTTTCTTTGACCAAATGACAAGGATCTTGTCATCGGAGTTAAATGGGCTAGTATACGCGCGCATGCAGCTGATACGAAGCTAGGCTAGGTAAGCCATTGAACTCCAGCAGCTATACCGCGTACACATATCGTACATCAACAAATTAAAGTTGATTGATGCGTTGCGTTTATGATATCGATTGATAATGCAATGATTGATCACGGGTAAGTTGTGTTTGCTCTGATCCTTTCATCAATGGTGATGGGATTCAGGGATTGCCAAATGATGGATAATGCATGAAAAACGTTGAATCTTGCCGCGGGAGTGTTTTATTTTGGGGGGCGGGGGGGATCGCTCCCGCTATTGGATTTGCGAGAGCGACATTGGAACTTTCCCAAGCGAAATTGCTCGTCACTCCCGTGTAATTTTTTTTCGCTGTTACATACACAGTACATTCGTACATACATAATACATAGGTACATAATACAGTACATACGTATTAACACAAACTGATACATACATACATAGTACATACGTACATACATAGTACATACGCAAATACAAAGTATATACGTACACACATACGTACAAGTGTACATACATACAAAACCTGTACAGTGCAGTTCCATTCAGTTGAGCTATCCTAGTCAGAGGCCATCTTGTCTAGTCCCTACAGGTCTGTCCTGAAGTAAAATTTATATTTTCTTACTTTCTAAAAAGAGAAAGGTTGAAAGGAAATGTTTATTACAAACTCAATTATAAATTCCATCGTGGTGAGGGAGTGAGAGAGGACATTCCATTTTATTTCTTTTTTCGTATTTGATTTTTTTTTTCGACTTTCTATGACCGACGACTCGCTCCAATCGACATGACGTCAAGCCCGAGGCTCGTCTGACTGATTGTCGGTAACATGCGAGTGGACTGCGTTACCGTAACATTGCCCCTCATGTCAGTGCTCAAGACCTTCTGGAGCTGTTTTACCCCATCAAGAAGACAGGAACTAGAAAAAGAAGTTAGCAAGGTCCTGTATCAAGAGGCACTGTGCCTCATTTAGTCTACAAAAGCCCAACTAGATAGACTAGATAATAAGATTAAATATAACGAAGGATATTCAGCGTCTCAAAAGATGCTAGAAAGATTAATATTTGAAGTCATCGAAGAATGTGTCCACGCTCCAAAACAGGAACTTGAAGAAGTTAGAAA
>NW_027467715.1:1823352-1830852 GCF_046742065.1 Oratosquilla oratoria
AGAAAAACGACGGCAGAGCTCTACAACATTCCAATTTCGGCATTCCAGAGATGTTACCAGCAGTGGCAGCACCGCTGGGAGAAGTGTGTGCACTCCCAAGGGGAGTACTTTGAAGGTGATTAAATAAAAGTTTTGAAATGTACACAAATCTTTTCTTTATGGACCAAGGTCGGATACTTTTTGAATGGCCCTCGTATATATATATATATATATATATATATATATATATATATATATATGTATGCAAAGTAGACCACTTGGAAAAAGAAACTAACGAAGCAGAGCGCTTTCGTATATTACATCTTCAGTGCAACAAGTACATAGTGATAGGAATACATAGACAATATATACATGATACAAAGGAACAAGGACAGTTTGAATAAGCGTAGCGACCAATTACCCCCTGGAGAGCGGAAGGTCATTGTCAAATATCTTAAGATGGTGGGGCGACATCAGGTCATAGTCGCCAGGGTCACTGTTTCTACTAATGATATAGGGCGACATTAGGTCAATTCGTTGGGTACATTTTACCTGATATTATCTTACTAATTTCTTGACAAATGAAATTATCAATTTGTACAAGCCTTTATGTAGGTTGGTATTTTGATTACTGGTGGTATGAATCAAACTGCACTCTATTAAATTTCTTGCTATTATGTTGTTGGTATAATAGATGGCAGTTCTTGGGCCACTTCTATTCATAGTATATATAAATGATATAGACCATAGACTAAGATCTACTGTTTTCAAATTTGCTGATGATACAAAACTGTGCGGAATGGCAAATGATCACTTAAACCAATTAGATACTTCCAGAGCCATGTTTTTGCAGGTTCGATTTCCTTCAAACTATTGGAAGGCTAAACCCATTACTCATGTAGGAGCGAGTTTGCATATGTACAGTGTACGTATGCATGCGGTGATGTGGTATTGGGTATGGTGCATTGTACATGTAGTCAGCGCGTTGATTGGGCAGCTAGCTGCATGCAACCAATGAACTTCCCTGCATATAGGTACCATGCAATTCGCAACTTGTGACATTATGTAGCACGATAGTCGTGTAGAGTCTAGTCAACATGTACTAGCCCATTCAACTCCGATGACAAGATTCTTGTCATTTGGTCAAATAAAACAAAAAATCATAAAACGTCAAAATGTTTGATCAAACACCAGAAAATATGACGTCATTCGGTTGACCGCACGAGGACTGACGTCATATTTTTCTGGTGTTTGATCAAACATTTTGGTGTTTTATGATTTTTTGTTTTCTTTGACCAAATGACAAGAATTTTGTCATCGGAGTTGAATGGGCTAGTATTCGCGCGCATGCAGCTGATACGAAGCTAGGCTAGGTAAGCCATTGAACTCTAGCAGCTATACCGCGTACACATATGTACGTACATCAACAAATTAAAGTTGATTGACGCGTTGCGTTTATGATATCGATTGATAATGCAATGATTGATCACGGGAAAGTTGTGTTTGCTCTGATCCTTTCATCAATGGTGATGGGATTCAGGGATTGCCAAATGATGGATAATGCATGAAAAACGTTGAGCAGTAGTCGTCACTCAGGTCAGGTCAAACCGGGTAGCTGCTTCAGTTAGCGATATGGCGAGTGAATGTGTCACTGTGTTCAGCGCCGAAAAGGTACAATCTCTACTTAGTAGAATTGAAGCCTTGGAGGATGCTGTTAAGTGCCTTAAAGAGGAGAATCGAGTTCTCGAAGGCCTATAATACGGAAGACAAAATTAGCGATGAGCATGGATGGAATACGGTGAGAAATAAGATGCGGAAAAGTGTAAAAAAGACCTCACCAGCCCCACTGAAATGAAAAAACTCGTATCAATTGCTGGCAAATCTGCAAGAAGAATTAACTAATGAAATCCAAGAGAAAAAGGAAAGGGCAGACGCTGGATCCCTGCCCACAGGTAAGATTTTGGTAGTAGGAGACAGTCAAGTGAGGTATTTAGACAGGGTTTTCTGCGACAAAGATAGGAAGCATAGGACGCAGGTGTGTTTCCCCGGCGTGGGCATAGGTGATGTTAGAGATAGGATTGAAGAGTGTCTAGTAGGGGAAGGTAAGGACCCAGTAGTTTGCTTAAGTGCCGGAGGAAATGATATAGGTAAGTTAGGGAGTGAGGAATTATTTGCGCGGTACCGAGATGCGCTAGACAAGATCAGATATTGGGGAGGTGTTCCTGTAGTATGTGGAATCCTTCCGAGGCGTAGAGTTGGAGGCAAGTGGCATTCCAGGGCTATTGCAATGAATTGCAGGCTGGCAAAACATTGTAAGGCTAATGGATGGGCATTTGTCGACAACTGGGACCGCTTTTATGGTAAGAATCACCTATACACAAGGGACGGAGTGCACTTGTCTCCCAGAGGATTTCGGCTCCTTGCTGAATCCCTTGAGCGAGAAGTAGGCATCCTACAGGGTTTTTTCGGGTAGATTATGTGGTAGTAGGGGGGGAAGTATCGGAATATAGTTTAGGCAATAGAAACAACTTAGAGGACTGTATAAAAAATCACCAAAGCAGGTGGAGTGAAGATAAATTTAAAGTTTACTATACAAATAGTAGGAGCATAATTAACAAAATTGATTTGCTGCGAGGTAAAGCATGCGTAGAAAATTTCGATATTATAGCTATTACTGAATCCTGGATCAACATGGCTGATAAACATTTCCTTCCGGAAATCGAAATAGAAGGATATAAGTTTTTTCATAAGGATAGGGTCGGCAGGAATGGGGGAGGTGTAGCACTTTTCGTTAAAAATACATTAAACTGTATTATCAACAATTCGATTAAGGAAGAGGACTGTACGGAATCTATTTGGGTAGAGATTATAGGCAAGAATAAGAACGTTATTATTGGCGACTTGTATAGACCTCCTAACCTTAGCATTGAGCAAACTGATTCCCTAATTCATGAAATTCACAGAGCGTCCCAGTACAAAAACGTTGTAATCATGGGAGATTTTAACTATAGAAACATTGACTGGGAAACTTTAATAGGAGATCATGAAGCGAAGAAATTCATAGATGTGGTGCAGGATAATTTCCTAAAACAAATGATTACCGATCCTACGAGGGGACAAAATACCCTGGACTTAATTCTAACAAATAATGAGCACCAAATTAGCAGCGTAATAGTGGGCGATAGTCTAGGCTTTAGCGATCATCAAGAAATAAGATTTGATATTATTTGGGAAAAAATAAAAAGTACAAATAACGTTCAAGTACCAGACTTCAGGAAAGCAAACTTTGACAATATAAAAACCTATTTGAAATTGAATACGAAAAACAATCCGGACGTTTCAAACATTCTTGATTCTCGTTGCGGGGCTGATAGTCAGAAGTGGGTCAAGGAGTGTAATACGCATACCTTAGGTCAGGTCTGGGTCAAGAAGGGAAATTTGCATACCTTAGGTCAGGTCTGGGTCACAGAGAGTAATACGCATACCTTAGGTCAGGTCGATTCGGGGCGAGGGCCCAAAAATCAGGTCAGTACTTTAGATGAAATGTATAACAATCTAACTGATCTAACTATTAATGCACAAAACACATTTATCCCCCTAAAGTCAATACGGAAAAATAGTAATACTCCCAAATGGATGACGGACAGATTGAAACATGAGATCGGAATTAAAAGAGGAATTTACGTAAAAATAAAAAACGGGGAATCACACCTTAGATCAAGATATAACGAAATGGCAAAGCTGGTTAAAAGAAATATACGTTCAGCGAAACGTAATTATGAAATCAAGGTTGGCAGTCAAGCAAAGTCCAACCCATAGGGTTTCTTTCAACTCTATAAAACAAAAAATAAAGAAAGAATAGGACCAATTAAAAACGATGAAAATGTCATGATAGAATCGGAAGAAAAAATGAGTGAGGAGTTTAACAATTATTTTCTATCGGTGTTTACTAATGAGAGGTTAGATAAAGTACCTGACTGCGATCCGATTTTCAGAGGGGATGAAGAAAATAGCCTAACTAATATCAGCATTAGTAAAGAAAAAGTTATCAAGCAGATTGACAGACTTAAAGCTACAAAATCTCCGGGTCCGGACGAAATTTTTCCAAGAATGCTTAAAGAGTGTAAATTTGAAATCTGCGACCAGTTAACTGAAATATTCAATAAATCGGTAGACACTGGTTCTGTTCCAACTGCTTGGAGGCAGGCAAACGTTGTTCCTGTTTTTAAGAAGGGAGATAGATCGACCACATGCAACTACAGGCCAATCAGTTTGACATCGGTTATAGGAAAAATGCTTGAATCAATAATAGTAAATAGACTCAGAGAACACATTGAAGGGCATAATTTAATTCGTGATTCACAGCATGGTTTCTCCAAAGGTAAGTCATGCGTGACTAATCTACTATCCTTTTACACTAAGGTATATAAGGCGTCAGACAACAATGAAAATTACGATGTTATTTACCTTGACTTTAGCAAAGCGTTCGATAAAGTGCCACACCAGAGACTACTAAATAAAATCAAAGCCCATGGCATAGGAGGAAAAGTGTTAGAATGGATTAGAGCTTGGATTAGTAACAGAAAACAGCGGGTCACCATAAATGGAATAAAATCTAGGTGGGGCAATGTTACTAGCGGGGTCCCCCAGGGCTCGGTTTTGGGTCCCTTGTTGTTCATTATGTATATAAACGACTTAGACGATGGGTTAGATAGTGATGTTAGTAAGTTTGCGGACGACACTAAAATAGGACGCCTAATTAGGTCAGGAGAAGACGCCCAGATTCTGCAGGATGATCTTAATAAACTGTTAACATGGTCGGTGAAATGGCAAATGAACTTCAATATCTCTAAGTGTAGCGTGTTAAACGTAGGGCTACACAACCCCGAAAATAGATACAACTTAGATAACACGTTTTTAGAAAAATCTGAGTGCGAGAGGGACTTGGGAGTTCTGGTGAGTCCGGACCTTAAAACCAGGAAGCAGTGCATTAGCGCCAGAAATAAAGCAAACAGCGCATTAGGCTTCATTGCTAGGACGGTAACGAATAGAAGTGCAGAGGTAATTATTAAACTCTATCTAGCGATAGTTAGACCCATCCTTGACTATGCGGTACAGTTTTGGTCTCCGTCCTACAGAATGGACATAAATTCACTAGAATCAGTACAGAGAAGAATGGCCAAAATGATACAAGGACTCGGAAATTTGCCTTACGAAGAGAGGCTTATGCACCTAAACTTACACTCTCTGGAAAGACGCAGAGTGCGGGGTGATCTAATAGAAGTGTTCAAGTGGATCAAAGGCTATAACGAGGGTGATGCAAACAAGGTCATCATAATAAAACAACAGGGCAGGACTCGCAGTAATGGGTATAAACTGGACAAATTTAGATTTAAGAAGGAAATAGGCAAGAATTGGTTTACAAATAGGGTGGTCGATGAATGGAATAAACTTAGTAACCATGTAGTAAGCGCTGAAGCCATCAGTTGTTTTAAAAAACGATTAGACAACTTTATGGATGGGGATGACAGGTGGTGATGGATACGGAGCTGCCTAGTGTAGGCCTTATGGTCTTTTGCAGTCTCCTTTATTTATTATGTTCTTATGTTCTTATCTTGCCGGAGAAGCGATTTTTTTTTTTTCTTTTTTCTTGTGGGGGATCGCTCCCGCTATTGGATTTGCGAGAGCGACATTGGAACTTTCCCGAGCGAAATCGCTCGTCGCTCCCGTGTATTTTTTTCGCTGGTACATACACAATACATTCGTACATACATAATACATAGGTACAAAATACAGTACATACGTACTAACACAAACTGATACATACATACATAGTACATACGTACATACATAGTACTGTACATACGCAAATACAAAGTATATACGTACACACATACGTACATGTGTACATACATACAAAACCTATACAGTGCAGTTCCATTCAGTTGAGCTATTCTAGTCAGAGACCATCTTGTCTAGTCCCTACAGGTCTGTCCTGAAGTGAAATTTATATTTTCTTACTTTCTAAAAAGAGAAAGGTTGAAAGGAAATGTTTATTACAAACTCAATTATAGATTCCATCGTGGTGAGGGAGCGAGAGAGAACATTCCATTTTATTTCTTTTTTCGTTTTTGAATTTCTTTTTTCGACTTTCTATGACCGACGACTCGCTCCAATCGACATGACGTCAAACCCGAGGCTCGTCTGACTGATTGTCGGTAACATGCGAGTGGACTGCGTTACCGTAACATTGCCCATCATGTCAGTGCTCAAGACCTTCTGGACCTGTTTTACCCCATCAAGAAGACAAGAACTTGAAGAACAAGTTAGCAAGGTCCTGTACCAAGAGGCACTATGCCTCATTTAGTCTACAAAAGCCCAACTAGATAGACTAGAAAATAAGATTAAATATAACGAAGGATATTCAGCGTCACAAAAGATGCTAGAAAGATTCATATTTAAGGTCATCGAAGAATGTTTCAACGCTCCAAAACAGGAGCTTGAAGAAGTCAAAAAGATCCTTTACCAAGAGGCATTATGCCTCACTCAATCCAAAAAAGTCGAACTAAATCAATTAGAAAACAAAATAAAATATACAAAAGGAGATTCAGCGTCTCAAAAGATGCTAGAAGAGTTAATCTTTGAAGTCGTCTAGGATTGTATGGAGGCTCCAAACCAAGAAAGCCCACTGATAAAAGTACGGCAGATTTTGAAAAAAGCCCATGGAGTTTTAATGGAGAAATATAAGAACGCCGTAAAATCAATTAAGAAGATTGAAAATTTGAAATTTCAAAATCTAATACCAAAGCCTATAATGCCCGACAAAATAAAAGCTTTGAAGAAACGCCTCCGGTTCTGTGGGAGAACCGGACTGAATTGATCCCAGTGAATAATGATTGACCTGGTTGTCCGTTTCCCGTGAGGATAAAGGTGTTTAAACTATAACCCAGCCACACCATCCAGACAATAGTACACCAAACACATTTAAAAAAAATATCAATCATATATTCACTTTGAAATTGAAATATTTAATCCTCATAACAATAGTACAAGAACCAACCATCTACCAACAATGACAGACTACAAAACGGCAATAGTTCCAGAAACAATAGCAGAAAAAAAGAAGAAATATTTATCAATCTGCCAACCATCAACAACCTCATACAATTACCAAACCTACAGATGACCTTGAGCAGGAACAACAATACGACGTCACATTCTTTTAAGTCTTCAGGTCAGAGAGACCTACAAAGGGCAGAAAATTCCATAAAAGGGCCTTTATCTCTGAAAATGACCTCCCTTCAGCCCATTCTTCAGGTCACAGAGACGTCAAAAGGGCAGAAAACGCCGTCGTAATACGGACATTTATCTCTGATTTTGACCTTTTCCAGCCCATTTTAAACTTACCCAGAGGCTAGAAAACGGCCATGTATTTAGCCTGACATACTTACAGCCCAATTTCTACGAGCCCAGAGAGGCTTGGAAACCATTTTGCACTTTATTATTTTACGAGGGGGAAAT
>NW_027467715.1:1838352-1843352 GCF_046742065.1 Oratosquilla oratoria
CTTGGACAACAGAAAGGTTTCACCAAGTTTCCATGTTTCCTCTGTATGTGGGACAGCCGAGCACGAGACAGACATTGGGTCCAGAAGGACTGGCCTATTCGTGACACCCTTGAAGCAGGCATGCCAGATATCATACAAGACCCAATTGTAAACAGAGATAAGATCATCTTTCCTCCTCTTCACATCAAATTAGGTTTGATGAAACAATTTGTCAAGGCACTGGAAACCGAAGGTGAATGTTTCCAACACATCATCACAGCTTTACCAGGGTTATCATTTGAGAAGATCAAAGCAGGCGTGTTTGATGGCCCACAGATTCGAACCCTAATTCGTGATGATCAGTTTGTTGCTAAGATGACCGCTTTAGAAAGGGCAGCATGGTTATCCTTTGTGGCAGTCGTTCAGAACTTCCTTGGAAACAATAAGGCGGAGAACTACAGTGAACTTGTGAACAGAATGCTCCTCGCTTTTCGTGATCTCGGGTGCAACATGAGCATCAAGCTTCATTTTTTGAACAGCCACCTTGATCAGTTCCCTGACAACCTGGGGGCTGTGAGTGACGAACAAGGAGAACGATTCCACCAAGACCTAAAGATCATGGAAGAACGCTACCAAGGGCGCTGGGACAAAAGTATGATGGCTGACTACTGCTGGAGCATTAAACGAAATTGCCCAGATGAAATGTACAAACGCAAAAGTTACAAACGCAAATTCCTGCCTGAAAAAAATACACATAGAAATTGATAAGCTTCCATCAGCTGTGGTGATGTTCTGAAGGATGCTAATCTAACTTTGGGATAGATGTTCTGTTAATGTTCTGTTTCTTTTGCCTTAATAAATGTACAGAAATGGCTTTCATACTGTTTTAAGATTCAAGTGAACAAAAGAATTGTGGCTGATATTGCAATTTCCTATAATAACGAAAATTTTAAAAATAAATAAAAATGTCAAATTGCATAAAATCTGTAGCTTGCAGACAAAACCCGACTTCAGATTTGAAATCAGCACACGCAAGTTGACTATAGAAAAGTCTTTTTTTAAATGCAACAAAATGAGTGTTCCCCAGTGTTATTTTAGCTCGGTATTCGTAGACGAAACACCTCAAAGTGAACTCCAAACTGAAACCTGTGAAAAATCTAGGGTAAACTTACTCACTACGGTAAATATAACAAAAGAAAAAATCAAATGGTCTATAGATAAACTCAAAGTTAATAAAACACCAGGGCCTGACGGTTGGCATCCAAAAATCTTAAAGGAAATTAAAAATGAGATTGTTGTTCCATTAGAAATTATTTTCAAGAAATCCATCATATCCGGAGATGTCCCAAGAGAATGGAAGCTAGCTAACGTTACTCCCATATTCAAAAAAGGTGACAAAAAGAAACCAAATAACTATAGGCCTATAAGTTGGACTTCAATCGTAGGAAAAATAATGGAAACTATCATCAGAGATGCTATCGAACATCATTTAAAAAGTAACCGTTTGATAAATGATAGCCAGCATGGTTTCAGATGGAAACGTTCTTGCGTGACTAACTTACTCGAATTCTACAACACAGTTATATCGAATTATGACAAAAGAAACAATATAGATTTAATATATCTAGACTTTGCAAAAGCTTTTGATACCGTCCCACACGAAAGACTACTTACTAAATTAGCTTTACACGGAATAAGTGGTAGCCTATTAAGTTGGACTAGTAATTGGTTGAATGGTCGAAAACAAAGAGTTGTTTTAAATGGAAAAACTTCTAGATGGGAGTGAGAGAGGACATTCCATTTTATTTCGTTTTTCGTTTTTTGATTTTTTTTTTTCGACTTTCTATGACCGACGACTCGCTCCAATCGACATGACGTCAAGCCCGAGGCTCGTCTGACTGATTGTCGGTAACATGCGAGTGGACTGCGTTACCGTAACATTGCCCATCATGTCAGTGCTCAAGACCTTCTGGAGCTGTTTTACCCCATCAAGAAGACAAGAACTTGAAGAACAAGTTAGCAAGGTCCTGTACCAAGAGGCACTATGCCTCATTTAGTCTACTAAAGCCCAACTAGATAGACTAGAAAATAAGATTAAATAGACCGAAGGATATTCAGCGTCTCAAAAGATGCTAGAGAGATTAATATTTGAGGTCATCGAAGAATGTTTCAACGCTCCAAAACAGGAGCTTGAAGAAGTCAAAAAGATCCTTTACCAAGAGGCATTATGCCTCACTCAATCTAAAAGAGTCGAACTAAATCAATTAGAAAATAAGATTAAATATACAGAAGGAGATTCAGCGTCTCAAAAGATGCTAGAAGAATTAATCTTTGAAGTCGTCTAGGACTGTATGGAGGCTCCAAACCAAGAAAGCCCCCTGACAAAAATACGGCAGATTTTGAAAAAAGCCCATAGAGTTTTAATGGAGAAATATATGAACGCCGTAAAATCAATTAAGAAGATTGAAAATTTGAAATTTGGAAATCTAATACCAAAGCCTATAATTCCCGACAAAATAAAAGCTTTGAAGAAACGCTTCCGGTTCTGTGGGAGAACCGGACTGAATTGATCCCAGTGAGGAATGTTGTCCGTTTCCTGTGAGGACAAATGTTGTCCATTTCCTGTGAGGATAAAGGTGTTTAAACAGCCACACCATCCAGACAATAGTACACCAAACACATGTTAAAAAGATATCAATCAGATATTTACTTTGAAATTGAAATATTTAATCCTCATAACAATAGTACAAGAACCAACCATCTACCAACAATCTGCCAACCATCAACAACCTCATACAATTACCAAACCTACAGTCGACCTTGAGCAGGAACAATACGACGTCACATTCTTTTAAGTCTTCAGGTCAGAGAGACCTACAAAGGGCAGAAAAATCCATAAAAGGGCCTTTATCTCTGAAAGTGACCTCCCTTCAGCTCATTCTTCAGGTCACAGAGACGTCGAAAGGGCAGAAAACGCCGTCGTAATACGGACTTTTATCTCTGATTTTGACCTTTTTTCCAGCCCATTTAAAACTTGCCCAGAGGCTAGAAAACGGCCATGTACTTAGCCTGGCGTACTTACAGCCCAATTTCTACGAGCCCAGAGAGGCTTGGAAAGCATTTTGCACTTTGAGACTGACTATTTTTTCAGTCCATTTTCATTATGCCCAGAAGCTAGGAAACTGCCATATTCTTAGCCTGACCTTCTCATAGCCCATTTCCATCATGCCCTTAGGGGCTAGGAAATCGCCATGTGCACTCAAAGAGCACAAATTCTGAAAAGGGGCTTAATTCAGACGCAGCCCCTTCAGACAACTCGCATGTAGTTTTAGCCCTTTCGATGCGGAACCAGTTTCCCTCAGCTGAATAAAATCGACAGGCGGCAGAAGCTAGAGGGACCGAGAACCACAATCGCCAAAACCCATCGGCGGAAAGGTCGAGGAGGAGGAATTGGCCCCGACAGCAAAACCAAGAACAAGGAGTTGCGAATCAAGACCGCAACAGGACGGGTTCCATGGCCAAAGATTGAACTCACAAAACTTAAGACTTAAAAACCACGTAGTAGTAAGCGCTGAAGAAACGGGTTGTTTTAAGTGAAGATGAGATACCTTACTGGGTGGGGGACTACATACATACATACATACATACATACATACATACATACATACATACATACATACATACATACATACATACATACATACATACATACATACATACATACTCGGTCTTCTAAAGTAAGCTTACTGAAGAAGATACATACATACATACATACATACATACACATATACATATATACATACATACATACATACATATAATAGTACATACAAACATATATACATACATACATACATACATACATACATACATACATACATACATACATACATACATACATACATACATACATACATACATACATACATACGTACATTACATACATACATACATACATACATACATACATACATACATACATACATACATACATACATACAAACATACATACATACATATATACACAAATACATACATACATACATATAATAGCTCATACATACATACATACATACATACATACATACATACATACATACATACATACATACATACATACACACATACATACATACATATAATAGCATATACCTACATACATATGTACATACATACATACATACATACATACATACAAACATACATACATACATACATACGTACGTAAATATACATACATGCATACATACATACACACACACACAGACACATATATACGTACATATATACATGCATACATACATACATACATACACATATGCAGACATATATACATACATACATACAGTACGTACACACATACATATTTATATACATATGTATACATATACATCACCTATGTGAGTGGTGATGATTTATATTTCCACTCTGGATATATTCATTTATTCATTTATTCATTTATTCATTTATTCATTTATCCATTTATTCATTTATTCATTCATTCATTTATTCATTTATTCATTTATTCATTTATTCATTTATTCATTTATTTATTTATTCATTTATTTATTTATTTATTTATTTATTTATTTATTTCATCATTATTATTTTACGAGGGGGAAATTTGAGTGAAACTACAAATATTTGCAAATATACACCACAAGGACTTTAAGGAATAATTAGATTTTGTTCTTTTATACATATTTTTACTTAATTTTGAAGCCACAATGGCGTTTAATCTCTCCTCAACATAACTCAACCATATACAGAACATGTACTTGAAAGAGAGAAGAGGAAAAGAGAAGAGAGGACGATGAAAAAGAAGAGAAGAAAAAAGAGAGAGGGATATTGTGGAGGGGTATTGAAGGCGGGGGTGAGGGAATGAGTGGAGGATGGAGGTGGAGAAGAAGAATGGAGGGTAGATGAGAGCGAAGAAAAGAGAGAAAAAATGGAGGATAACGATGTTATGGAAGCAAATTGACTAAGACATCGCAAATAAAAGAAAGTAATCGGAGAAGACA
>NW_027467715.1:1848352-1850852 GCF_046742065.1 Oratosquilla oratoria
GCCTGACGGTTGGCATCCAAAAATCTTAAATGAAATGAAAAATGAGAATGTTGTTCCATTAGAAATTATTTTCAAGAAATCCATCATATCCGGAGATGTCCCAAGAGAATGGAAGCTAGCTAACGTTACTCCCATATTCAAAAAAGGTGACAAAAAGAAATCAAATAACTATAGGCCTATAAGTTGGACTTCAATCGTAGGAAAAATAATGGAAACTATCATCAGAGATGCTATCGAACATCATTTAAAAAGTAACCGTTTGATAAATGGTAGCCAGCAGGGTTTCAGACGGAAACGTTCTTGCGTGACTAACTTACTCGAATTCTACGACACAGTTATATCGAATTATGACAAAAGAAACAATATAGATTTAATATATCTAGACTTTGCAAAAGCTTTTGATACCGTCCCACACGAAAGACTACTTACTAAATTAGCTTTACACGGAATAAGTGGTAGCCTATTAAGTTGGACTAGTAATTGGTTGAATGGTCGAAAACAAAGAGTTGTTTTAAATGGAAAAACTTCTAGATGGGAAAATGTTACAAGTGGAGTTCCTCAGGGTTCCGTTCTTGCCACTTCTATTCATAGTATATATAAATGATATAGACCATAGACTAAGATCTACTGTTTCCAAATTTGCTGATGATACAAAACTGTGCGGAATGGCAAATGATCACTTAAACCAATTAGATACTTCCAGAGCCATGTTTTTGCAGGTTCGATTTCCTTCAAACTATTGGAAGGCTAACCCCATTACTCATGTAGGAGCGAGTTTGCATATGTACAGTGTACGTATGCATGCGGTGATGTGGTATTGGGTATGGTGCATTGTACATGTAGTCAGCGCGTTGATTGGGCAGCTAGCTGCATGCAACCAATGAACTTCCCTGCATACAGGTACCATGCAATTCGCAACTAGCGACATTATGTAGCACGATAGTCGTGTAGAGTCTAGTCAACATGTACTAGCCCATTCAACTCCGATGACAAGATTTTTGTCATTTGGTCAAATAAAACAAAAAATCATAAAACGTCAAAATGTTTGATCAAACACCAGAAAAATATGACGTCAGTCGGTTGACCGCACGAGGACTGACGTCATATTTTTCTGGTGTTTGATCAAACATTTTGGGGCAGAAACGTGGAACATAAGAGAAGAAGAGAGAAGGAGTTTGAATGTGTTTGAGATGAGGTGTCTGAGAAGTATGGTGGGGGTTACTAGGCTGGATAGAGTGAGAAATGAGGAGGTGAGGAGAACAGGGGTGAAAAAGGATTTGGGAGATAGGGTTGATGAAAGAATATTAGGATGGTTTGGACACATGGAAAGAATGAGTGAAGAAAGACTAGTAAAAGAGGTATGGAAGGCAGATGTGGAGGGAGTGAACATGAGGGGACGTCCTAGGATGAGGTGGATGGATGGGGTGAAGGGGGCTTTGGGGAAGAGGGGAATGTCTGTTGAGGAAGGAAGGGAGAGGACGGAAGACAGAGGTGAGTGGAGAATGGTTGTATATGGATGATGTTGTGATTGCATGAGGAGAATGGGTGGGTGGTGGGGTAGTGTGTGTGAGTAAATTTTGACGCAGCCCGAAGGGATTTCTCCCCGTCCTCTCCTTATATGCAAGGGGGGACGGAGAGGGGGGGTCGCCGATTAAATGAAGCGGCCTTGCTGTGGATGTGCTGTGTCTTGCGACACTGCTTCTGACCCAGGGCGGTGGGCAGGGTGCAGGGAAGACCCGTCATCCAGGAGGTGCTCAGATGAGAGGGAGGGTGGGAGGGGTGTGGAGTGTATTTAGGGATGAAATGGGTGGGAGTGTTTTTATGCCTTTCCCTTTTTGGCTACCTCCCTTGGAAGGGGGAAAAAGCCTTGGTATATGTATGTATGTATGTATGATTTTTTGTTTTCTTTGGCCAAATGACAAGAATTTTGTCATCGGAGTTGAATGGGCTAGTATACGCGCGCATGCAGCTGGGAGGAGCTGTATGACGGCTTCCAGGGCAACAGTGCGACCACTGCGGTAGGCACAGCCGCCACCCGCTGCTGCACTACCTACTGTCCTGCCCGGCCACGGAGGCCCTCCGACCAGCGCCGCAGACCCCCACCCACCCTGCAGAAGGCAGCCTCCTCAGCAGTCGGGCAACGAGAGCTGCCCTCCTTGTCCGCCACACGCCCATGGACGTAATGCTTGGGGTGCTCAGGGCGGCGCCCCCCCCTCGCTAACCTCCCTAAACCCTCACCTTCCACCCACTAGGGCACAACACCTCCCCCACTGGCGGGCTGTTGCCTGCATTGTATGTCAATGTATGTAAAGCTGTACATATTTATACAATAAACCTTTATTAACTTAATTATGCATGAAAAACGTTGAATCTTGCCGCGGGAGCGATTTTTTTTTTTTGGGGGGGGGGGATCGCTCCCGCTATTGGATTTGCGAGAGCGACATTGGAACTTTCCCGAGCATAATACATAGGTACATAATACAGTACATACGTATTAACA
>NW_027467715.1:1858352-1868352 GCF_046742065.1 Oratosquilla oratoria
ATGATCACTTAAACCAATTAGATACTTCCAGAGCCATGTTTTTGCAGGTTCGATTTCCTTCAAACTATTGGAAGGCTAACCCCATTACTCATGTAGGAGCGAGTTTGCATATGTACAGTGTACGTATGCATGCGGTGATGTGGTATTGGGTATGGTGCATTGTACATGTAGTCAGCGCGTTGATTGGGCAGCTAGCTGCATGCAACCAATGAACTTCCCTGCATACAGGTACCATGCAATTCGCAACTAGCGACATTATGTAGCACGATAGTCGTGCAGAGTCTAGTCAACATGTACTAGCCCATTCAACTTCGATGACAAGATTTTTGTCATTTGGTCAAATAAAACAAAAAATCATAAAACGTCAAAATGTTTGATCAAACACCAGAAAAATATGACGTCAGTCGGTTGACCGCACGAGGACTGACGTCATATGTTTCTGGTGTTTGATCAAACATTTTGGTGTTTTATGATTTTTTGTTTTCTTTGACCAAATGACAAGGATCTTGTCATCGGAGTTGAATGGGCTAGTATACACGCACATGCAGCTGATACGAAGCTAGGCTAGGTAAGCCATTGAACTCTAGCAGCTATACCGCGTACACATACATACATACATCAACAAACTAAAGTTGATTGATGCGTTGCGTTTATGATATCGATTGATAATGCAATGATTGATCACGGGTAAGTTGTGTTTACTCTGATCCTTTCATCAATGGTGATGGGATTCAGGGATTGCCAAATGATGGATAATGCAGAAAAAACGTTGAATCTTGCCGCGGGAGCGTTTTTTTTTTGGGGGGGGGGGATCGCTCCCGCTATTGGATTTGCGAGAGCGACATTGGAACTTTCCCGAGCGAAATCGCTCGTCACTCCCGTGTATTTTTTTTTCGCTGGTACATACACAGTACATTCGTACATACATAATACATAGGTACATAATACAGTACATACGTACTAACACAAACTGATACATACATACATAGTACATACGTACATACATAGTACATACGCAAATACAAAGTATATACGTACACACATACGTACATGTGTACATACATACAAAACCTATACAGTGCAGTTCCATTCAGATGGGCTATCCTAGTGAGAGGCCATCTTGTCTAGTCCCTACAGGTCTGTCCTGAAGTAAAATTTATATTTTCTTACTGTATCCATTACCACTTACTAACCATCACCCACCACGCACGTGATCCACATGCTTGCAACAGAGCGAGACTACCTCTTGCTTACCTTGCGTTTCCCACGACATGTACACCTAACGCAGCACATTTGAAGACAAACAAGATATAGATGCCTAGTGTCACCAGACTAACCTATCATAAATCCTTATATTATAACTGCCCTAGTGTATTAAGCATAAACTAACATATATATATAATATACCAAACAATATCCACCAATTATAGGACTAACCCTCTTACATAGAACAGACCCCATGCAATGAATAACAAGACTAACACTCTTGCTTGAAACCACTAACACTCCTATAAAATGTTTAACACCCATGTCACGTAGCCAGAGCTGGGGTAGGTGAAGAACCTACTGCCAGAGGCTGGGTAGGTCACGAACCTACCGGCCAGAGGTCAGAGCTATCGTGCCCTAGGTCAAGGCCTGGCACTTATTGTATTTAGCCCAAAGGGGCATTTGCATTTGTAGTTTAACCTGAATCTCTTGTTTGAATAAACAAAGAAAACTCCCGCTTTGGAGTCTATCTCGCCACATTAAGACTTCCCTACGTAACCATATAACCTACCATAACGGTTACACTGGTGGCTCGCGGTGGCCACAACCACGTATATAACGTATACACTGGTGCCCAGCGGTGCTCCTACACTGGTATACACTGGCGGCAGCAGCGGTTCGCCCACGCCCTATATAAGGTATACACTGGTGGCGAGCGGTGCTCCCACGTCCTGAATAGAAGCGCCGTCATCAGCCATACTACAAAGGTTACACAACCAATCCAACTGGCGAGCGGTACTCTATTCCAACCTCCGAAGATACAAGCCTACTTTATACCAAGAAACACTGGTTTCACACATGCCTACCACAGAAGGCCGAATACATTCTTCAGTCATTCAAGCCACGCCTACCATTCAGAACATTCAGAAGGAGCAACGAAGAAGAAACCGTCTATCTTCGACTTCTCATATCTTCCTTCAAGCCACTTGATTCTATTCAGATCAGCCGCGCCTGCAGCTCAGACGACCGAGATCGTCTACGAAGCAGACATCGTCTACTTCTCATCAACCGCATCAGAAAGCTAGCTCATCACTTCGTCAAGCAAGCAACACGTCTACCTACAAGCGCACCACCAACCACTCCCTTCGAGACGACAGTCAGAATTCTAAGATCGCAGCTTTGCATCAATCTTAGAATCGGTGGTGAAATCGAACCCATTCGATTTTGAACCACCTGGTGGCAGTACGCTACCATAGTCTCTGTAGACAGATATCTACAGCGACATAGAAGAACCGGTCAACTCTACACCGCACCTCATCAAGACTCCAAACCAAGAGATAGAACTTCAATCAAAACCACAGGTTTCCATTCACCCGAGAACAACGCGAAATCTGCAAGCTCAGCACCTCGGTAAGCATATCTAACCCCCACCCCCCGCTATCCCATCAAGCAGTGGACCCAGGCCGACGAGACACATCCGAGAGACAATCTCGTCCGCCACCCAAAACTACCGTCACCAATCACCGTGAGTATAAACCATAGACTCCCACTAATTCCCCCCTTTTTTTTATATAATTCAGAAGCCGGACGAGAAACAGCCTCCATGTCCACCCACCCAGACCAGAAGCTTCGCTATGACCGGCCACACCAGAGGCTTGCAGCCCTTAGGCCCAGACCCGCCTAGACCAGCCTCCACCCCCACCCCTTCCACCCAGACCATAAGCTTCACAGCAGCTAGGCCCGGACCCGCCTAACATACCTGCTCTTCGCATCGGGTCAGCATTCTCGCTTACCCACCCCAACCACACAACCTCACCCTCCACCCACCGCCACCCTTGGCACACCAAGATTCGCTGACAATGGAGATGTTGGCCTCAGCCGATGTCAACAACTTGGACCACGACAGTTCACATCCGCTCACGGCACCTACCCAGTGCTTCCCGGACTTCAAGACGTAGACCCACAGTACTCGTACCTAAGTACCAAATAATTATTATTATTATTATTATTTTTTTTTTTTGTATATTCCCATAGATGTATATGCATAACACACGTATCACAGAAATGTAATAATCATTTTAATTACAATTTTTTCAATGTAAATTAGCTCACGTAGAACTATCTATTAGTTACAATTATAGAAATTCAAAGACCACGATAGGCAAAACCTAATAATCAAAACATCCACTATGTAATTTTTAACTTACAAAATATTTTTTCAATTTTAACGTAGACTCAAAATATCAAAATGTCACCGCGAAGAAATCTCCCAGGCAGTCACCCGAAACATAGTAAATTAAGATAAATCAATATACAACGACAATTCCCAAGATGAACATAACTAACACTTAAACTATGAATTTACAGTAATTATTCCTCCTTCGGACGCAGGACGTCATGCGATTCGATAGGATAGGTCCTCACGATCATTTACTTATAAAAACTTTTTCAATATCTATACAAGTACTTCTCTACTTCCTTCCGACCGTGAAGCCCCGGAATAATACACTCAAAACCCAACCCACTCAAACAGGATGAATAAGCATTCCATACCATACAAAATAAAATAAAATAAAATAAAATAAATTAACTGCCTTAAATAAATATAAATATGTATAAGCCCATAAGAATAACAGCCCATGTAAATTTTAACCAATAACCATTCTCATAAATAACAAACTTGTATAAGTTTATATGTCTATAAAATGTTATATATAATAATATGAATTTTAGCTCTACACAAACTAACAATAATAATCAAAAACAAACACTAAAAATTAGGATGTCATGTCTTCAGTAAGCTATGACTGTAGTGAAATAGTACATTCCAAATAATATCTCATAGAAAAGAGATTATAAAAAATTCTCATTGAACAGAGAAACAAGTGTATGGTGAACAGTGAAAATTGTTCTCATTGAAAAGAGAATATACTAGTGTAAATTTTTTTGTACATAGCTTACTGAACACACAAAAAGATATGATAATATACGTAAAAATCCCCCCTTTTTACTCATTCAAACATATTTTGTTGATCAATATCACCCACTAGCAAACTTACAAATTATCATATCTATATTGTATTCAATTATGTATGCCATCCCCACTGTCACGACCTTAACCCAAGGTACGAGGACGTACCTCAAAAAGGTCAGGGAGGCAATGTATCCACGCACGTGATCCACATGCTTGCAACAGAGCGAGACTTCCTCTTGCTTACCTTGCGTTTCCCACGACATGTACACCTAACGCAGCACATTTGAAGACAAACAAGATATAGATGCCTAGTGTCACCAGACTAACCTATCATAAATCCTTTTATTATAACTGCCCTAGTGTATTAAGCATAAACTAACATATATATATAATATACCAAACAATATCCACCAATTATAGGACTAACCCTCTTACATAGAACAGACCCCATGCAATGAATAACAAGACTAACACTCTTGCTTGAAACCACTAACACTCCTATAAAATGTTTAACACCCATGTCACGTAGCCAGAGCTGGGGTAGGTGAAGAACCTACTGCCAGAGGCTGGGTAGGTCACGAACCTACCGGCCAGAGGTCAGAGCTATCGTGCCCTAGGTCAAGGCCTGGCACTTATTGTATTTAGCCCAAAGGGGCAATTGCATTTGTAGTTTAACCTGAATCTCTTGTTTGAATAAACAAAGAAAACTCCCGCTTTGGAGTCTATCTCGCCGCATTAAGATTTCCCTACGTAACCATATAACCTACCATAACGGTTACACTGGTGGCTCGCGGTGGCCACAACCACATATATAACGTATACACTGGTGCCCAGCGGTACCCCTACATGTATACACTGGCGGTAGCGGCGGTTCGCCCACGCCCTACATAACGTATACACTTACTTTCTAAAAAGAGAAAGGTTGAAAAGAAATGTTTATTACAAACTCATTGCTCATCATGATAGTGCTCAAGACCTTCTGGAGCTGTTTTACCCCATCAAGAAGACAGGAACTTGAAGAAGAAGTTAACAAGGTCCTGTACCAAGAGGCACTATGCCTCATTTAGTCTACAAAAGCCCAACTAGATAGATTAGAAAATAAGATTACCTATACCGAAGGATATTCAGCGTCTCAAAGATGCTAGAAAGATTAATATTTGAAGTCATCGAAGAATGTTTCAACGCTCCAAAACAGGAGCTTGAAGAAGTTAGAAAGATCCTTTACCAAGAGGCATTATGCCTCATTCAATCTAAAAGAGTCGAACTAAATCAATTAGAAAATAAGATTAAATATACAGAAGGAGATTCAGTGTCTCAAAAGATGCTAGAAGAGTTAATCTTTGAAGTCGTCTAGGACTGTATGGAGGCTCCAAACCAAGAAAGCCCACTGATAAAAGTTCGGCAGATTTTGAAAAAAGCCCATGGAGTTCTAATGGAGAAATATAAGAACGCCGTAAAATCAGTGAAGAAGATTGAAAAATTGAAATTTCAAAATCTAATACCAAAGCCTATAATGCCCGACAAAATAAAAGCTTTGAAGAAACGCCTCCGGTTCTGTGGGAGAACCGGACTGAATTGATCCCAGGGAAGAATGATTGACCCGCTTGTCCGTTTCCTGTGAGGACAAAGGTGTTTAAACTATAACCCAACCACACCATCCAGACAATAGTACACCAAACACATGTTAAAAAAATATCAATCAGATATTCACTTTGAAATTGAAATATTCAATCCTCATAACAATAGGACAAGAACCAACCATCTACCAACAATGACAGACTACAAAACGACAATAGTTCCAGAAACAATAGCAGAAAAAAAGAAGAAATATTTATCAATCTGCCAATCATCAACAACCTCATACAATTACCAAACCTACAGTCGACCTTGAGCAGGAACAGCAATACGACGTCACATTCTTTTAAGTCTTCAGGTCAGAGAGACCCACAAAGGGCAGAAAAGTCCATAAAAGGACCTTTATCTCTGAAAGTGACCTCCCTTCAGCCCATTCTTCAGGTCGCAGAGACGTCGAAAGGGCAGAAAACGCCGTCGTAATACGGACTTTTATCTCTGATTTTGACCTTTTCCAGCCCATTTAAAACTTGCCCAGAGGCTAGAAAACGGCCATGTGCTTAGCCTGACGTACTTACAGCCCAATTTCTACGAGCCCAGAGGGGCTTGGAAAGCATTTTGCACTTTGAGACTGACTATTTTTTCAGTCCATTTGCATTATGCCCAGAAGCTAGGAAACTGCCATATGCTTAGCCTGACCTTCTCATAGCCCATTTCCATCATGCCCTGAGGGGCTAGGAAATCGCCATGTGCACTGGAAGAGCACAAATTCTGAAAAAGGGCTTAATTCAGACGCAGCCCCTTCAGACAACTCGCATGTAGTTTTAGCCCTTTCGACGCGGAACTAGTTTCCCTCAGCTGAATAAAATCGACAGGCGGCAGAAGCTAGAGGGACCGAGAACCGCAATCGTCAAAACCCATCGGCGGAAATGTCGAGGAGGAGGAATTGGGTCCGACGGCAGAACCAACAACAAGGAGTTGCGAATCAAGACCGCAACAGGACGGGTTCCATGGCCAAAGATTGAACTCACAAAACTTAAGACTTAGAAACCGCGTAGTAGTGAGCGCTGAAGGAACGGGTTGTTTTAATTGAAGATGAGATACCTTACTGAGTGGGGGACTACATACATACATACATACATACATACATACATACATACATACATACATACATACATACATACATACATACATACATATATACATATACATACATACATACATACATACTCGGTCTTCTTCAGTAAGCTTACTGAAGAAGATACATACATACATACATACATACATACACACATACATACATACATACATATAATAGTACATACAAACATATATACATACATACATGCATACATACATACATACATACATACATACATACATACATACAAAGATACATACATACATACATACATACATACATACGTACATTACATACATACATACATACATACATACATACATACATACATACATACATACATACATACATACATACATACATACATACATACATACATATATACACAAATACATACATACATACATATGATAGCTCATACATACATACATACATACATACATACATATATACATACATACACACATACATACATACATATAATAGCACATACCTACATACATATGTACATACATACATACATACATACATACATACATACATACATACATACGTACGTACATATACATACATGCATACATACATACACACACACAGACACATATATACATACATATATACATGCATACATACATACATACATACACATATGCAGACATATATACATACATACATACAGTACGTACCCACATACATATTTATATATATATGTATACATATACATCACCTATGTGAGTGGTGATGATTTATATTTCCACTCTGGATTTATTCAGTTATTCATTTATTCATTTATTTACTTATTCATTTACTTATTATTATTATTTTTTTTTTCATCATTATTATTTTACGAGGGGGAAATTTGAGTGAAACTACAAATATTTGCAAATATACACCACAAGGACTTTAAGGAATAATTAGATTTTGTATTTTTATGCATATTTTTACTTAATTTTGAAGCCACAATGGCGTTTAATCTCTCCTCAACATAACTCAAGCATATACAGAACATGTACTTGAAAGAGAGAGGAGGGAAAGAGAAGAGAGGACGATGAAAAAGAAGAGAAGAAAAAAGAGAGAGGGATATTGTGGAGGGGTATTGAAGGCGGGGGTGAGGGAATGAGTGGAGTATGGAGGTGGAGAGGAAGAATGGAGGGTAGATGAAAGCGAAGAATAGAGAGAAAAAATGGAGGATAACGATGTTATGGAAGCAAATTGACTAAGACATCGCAAATAAAAGAAAGTAATCGGAGAAGACAAAATAATGAAATATAAAAGACAACAGAGTGAGAGAGAGAGAGAGAGAGAGAGAGAGAGAGAGAGAGAGAGAGAGAGAGAGAGAGAGAGAGAGAGAGAGAGAGAGAGAGAGAGAGGAGGGAGATAGTGAAAAAGATATATATATATATATATATATATATATATACACATATATATATAGATAGAGAGAGACAGAGAGAGAGAGGAGGGAGAAAGATAGTGAAAGATATATATATATATATATATATATATATATATATATATATATATATATACATATATATATATATATATATATATATACATATACTAACTCATAATCTAACTGATTACCGAGATTGGGGAGGTTGCTAACTGCCACCCATATAAACCCCTTTTTACAATACACCTAATCGCACCAGTGGGAATGGTAAGGACTAGATCGAATCCCCCTCACGCTTCTCGTCATCGTAACTATGTGAATAATTCGCTAGTGGACAGCGACATCAATCATACAATCCATGACCGTCGCGCAGAGGATTCGAACCACTGCCTATAGACCCAAGAGAGTCCACAGCACCCGCCTTTGACCACACGACCACAGACGATCTAAAAGTGTACTAACTCGTAATCTAACTAATTACCGAGATTGGGGAGGTTGCTAACTGCCACCCATATAAACCCCTTTTTACGTTACACCTAATCGCACCAGTGGGAATGGTAAGGACTAGATCGAATCCCCCTCACGCTTCTCGTCATCGTAACTATGTGAATAATTCGCTAGTGGACAGCGACATCAATCATACAATCCATGACCGTCGTGCAGAGGATTCGAACCACTGCCAATAGACCCAAGAGAGTCCACAGCACCCGCCTTTGACCACACGACCACAGATGATCTAAAAGTGTACTAACTCATAATCTAACTGATTACCGAGATTGGGGAGGTTGCCAACTGCCACCAGAAAGACCGACATTGTTTACTGTACACATAGTGGCACCTGTGGGAATGGTAAGGAGTAGATCGAATCCCCCTCACGCTTCTCGTCACCGTAACTATGAGAATAATTCGCTAGTGGACAGCGACATCAATCATACAATCCATGACCGTCGCGCAGAGGATTCGAACCACTGCCTATAGACCCAAGAGAGTCCACAGCACCAGGCTTTATCCTCTCTACCTCATACTATATATAAGTGTACTAACTCATAATCTAACTGATTACCGAGATTGGGGAGGTTGCCAACTGCCACCCATATAAACCCCTTTTTACAGTACACCTAATCGCACCAGTGGGAATAGTAAGGACTAGATCGAATCCCCCTCACGCTTCTCGTCATCGTAACTATGTGAATAATTCGCTAGTGGACAGCGACATGGGTGGCAGTTAGCAACCTCCCCAATCTCGGTAATCAGTTAGATTATGAGTTAGTACACTTTTAGATCGTCTGTGGTCGTGTGGTCAAAGGCGGGTGCTGTGGACTCTCTTGGGTCTATAGGCAGTAGTTCGAATCCTCTGCGCGACGGTCATGGATTGTATGATTGATGTCGCTGTCCACTAGCGAATTATTCACATAGTTACGATGACGAGAAGCGTGAGGGGGATTCGATCTAGTCCTTACCATTCCCACTGGTGCGATTAGGTGTATTGTAAAAAGGGGTTTATATGGGTGGCAGTTAGCAACCTCCCCAATCTCGGTAATCAGTTAGATTATGAGTTAGTACACTTTTAGATCGTCTGTGGTCGTGTGGTCAAAGGCGGGTGCTGTGGACTCTCTTGGGTATATAGGCAGTGGTTCGAATCCTCTGCGCGACGGTCATGGATTGTATGATTGATGTCGCTGTCCACCAGCGAATTATTCACATAGTTACG
>NW_027467715.1:1895852-1900852 GCF_046742065.1 Oratosquilla oratoria
AGAATAAAAGTCACACTTTATATTTGTTTTTTCAAGTTTCCTGGAACATAACTTCCAGCGATTTGTTTCAAAGAGTTCTCTTCCTCTTCGGTGGCTTTTTTTTCAGCCCCCAGGAGCATATGTTCCATTGATTTTGTCCCCAAGAGATCTGTGTCTCTTTAGTGGCCTTTCCAGTCTAATTTGTCTCCAAGAGCGATGAACCTCTTTGGCGGCCTTTCCACAGGGTTAGGTCACGTTCACAGAGGCGGTTGCCCATAAAGGGCGCGGGGGTAAAGATGTCCTCAAAGCGGTGAAACGACCATGAATGGGCACTTTCCTCGAAATTAGTTAAATTATTTATGGGCATTTAAATCAGGAGAGGGCTATACACCAGACTTTCTGTATACCCTTTGGTCTTTAAACTTTCTGTATCTTTCTTTAGGTTTTCATTTTCACTTTCTGATTTTCTTTTTTATACTTTACAAGCACCTGGCTTCGCCAGCCACGGCTGCGCCGTGGGTGTTTAGCCTGCGGCGCTGCTCGCTTCGCTTCACTCGCGGGGCGCTTCGCGCCCGGGCTACGCCCAGTTTTACCCGACAAAGTAATGCTTCATAAAACCTTCAGAAACACTGTCTTCAATTTGTCCATCAAAAAGTTCAAGACTGTCAAACATTTCATTGGAATATTGAAAATCTTTGTTGTTTCGTAGAGAATCATTAAACTTAATCACCTTACGATGAAATTCCCACACAGATTCCTTAACACAATTTTTTTTGACAGCCTGGTATAAGCTTCGAAAAGTTTGGGCATGTTCATTCCGTAGTCGGCAACTCAAACTCTTATTATTTTGTAAAGCGGCTTTTGAAATTTTCCGAGTACCTGTAACCCACTTCCAAAAATGTCTTTGACGCTTCTTTTTGTCGGCTTCGGTTTCTAAAGGCATTGTTCCTGGTGATCTAATCGTAAGATTTGCTGCCCTCCTTTTTTAACGGTTAAAACTTTTATTACACACGTGTCCCTTTTTTGCCGGTTCAGTGGGGGACAAACATACACCCGGGTTCATTAAAAGACAGCCGCGACCCGGGTTCATTAAAAGACAGCCGGCAGTCTTTTTTTTTTTTTTTTTTCTAGATGGGCTTATGTTTCTCCATTCTTTATTTTGTTTTTTATTTTTTATTTTTTGGGGGCTTTCTACTTTGAAGCCATTCTTGGTGGCAAGACTTTTAATTGCCACTTTCCGTCTTTTCTTCTTGTAATGGAAAAGAGAAACAAATACGAGTGGACTACTATTGCCAGCAGCAAGTTCTCAGGGCTAAACACGATGAGCTTCCAGTGCTCTGACCTCAGTACGTCGCCCAGTCTAATTTCATCTGGACTGACGGGGGTTTGCCTGGAACGCCTACATTGCCTGCATACATGATGATATGGGCTATTAAGTGTGAGGTCTTGGCGGCTTCTTCGGCTATGGAATCCCAATGGAACTCTCCCGAGTGATCTTTGTAGGGGGAGGTGATTGGGCGGTGTCCTCGTTCTTCTTGTCTCCCCCTTCGAAGGTGACGTCACTTTCTGGGCTTTCATCTGGGCTTTCCATCTTCGGCCCACTGTTTACCGCGACGGGAAGTTTGTCTCTTTTAAGGGAGCCCTCGGATAAAAAAAAAAAAAAAAAAAAAAAAAAAAAAAAAAAAAAAAAATAGGTAAACATTTCAAAAGTTTCTCTATGATGGTGGTAACACTTCGACCAAATATTACAGCTCAATTCCGTTTCTTTTCTTATATATAAAATAAAATAGGTAAATTTTTGGCGACCTCTGGCAACCCCATTGCATGAAAAAACATTCTGTATATTGAAATAAAGTCAAAATTTCAATAGCCATTTTGTTTTGTTTACTGCAATTAATATCTATGGAGATATCTGGCGATTTGTATGGAGGTATCTGGCAATTTGACCAACCATACGATCACAAAGAGTGATCTTCGACAAATAGCTTCATCACTTTAGCAAGAAGACTTCAATTCACGCACGCGATCGTATCATCTTATTTCATTCAACCAACAGGTAAGCATTTCAAAAGATTCTCTATGATGGTGGTAGCACATTGACAAAATATTACAGCTCAGTTCAGTTTCTTTTCTTATATATAAAATGAAATAGATAAATTATTGGCGACATCTGGCAAGCTGGAGTTGCATTTAAATGCCTCTCCTAACAAGTATGTTGCCAGAGCGTCGTCACCGACGCTCTGGCCATGGGTGAGTTGGATGATGCGGAGGCCTCACTGGTCTCTGCTATTCATGCAGCGGCAGAGGAGGCAATACCTAAGAAAGGCCTCAACAGGAGGAGACATCGTGATGGTTGGTACTACAACCAAGAGATCAAGGATGCCAACCACAGGGTCAACCATCTACCAAAGATCCTGCGTAGACACCACAACCCTGCTAACCTGGCCAACCTCCGGAGTGCCGTCGAAGAGGCCAAGGAGACAGCTCGACGTGTGCGTAGCGAGAAGTGGCTAGAATGGTGCCAAAGCTTTAGTGAGTCCACCACGCTAAAGGAACTTTGGGGGAAACTCCACATAGCGACCAGCCGTACCCCACCACGGCGCGCTCCCCGTGCACCACAGTGCGAGGCAGAAAATCTGGCGCAAGAATTTGCCAGACGCACGCACACAGCCACGCTACCCGCCGAGCTGCAGCAGAGGCAGGCCATGCTCCGTAAACCAAGAGAGGCCAGGATACAAGCTACCATGGGGTCTCCGGGTGACACGGACACGCCATTCACCATCCATGAGCTGCAAGCCTCACGTAAGAGATCGTCCGACACTGCTCCGGGGAGCGACCTAGTGACGTACTCCATGGTTGCACACCTGGGGGATGCTGGAGAAGAAGCACTCCTCCAGGTGGTAAACAGCAGTTGGTCCTGTGGAAGACTTCCGTCCAACTGGAAGAGGGCCGACATCGTGCCTATCCCCAAGCCCAGGGAGCCCGTAAAGTATCGTCCTATCTCCCTGACGAGCTGCCTGGGGAAGACCATGGAAAAGATGGTTCTCCAAAGACTTTTGTGGAAACTGGGACCACCACAAGAGAACCTCTATGGCTTCACCAAAGGGGTGGGCACGGCTCAATGCATTACAACGCTTCTGAGCCATGTGGAGCAACGTCACGCCATGGTCGTCTTCTTTGACCTAGAGAAGGCATTCGAGCTTGCCAGTCCCGCTGCAATTCTGGACAGTCTGGCTGCCAGAGGAGTACAGGGGAAACTGTTACAGTGGATAGCGGACTACCTCTCCAATAGAACTGCCAGAGTCCGTCTACAGGGAGTGGAGTCCTGCTATCACCCCCTGGAAAATGGTACACCCCAGGGTGGGGTTCTCAGTCCCACCCTGTTTAACGTGCTGATGACTGAACTAATAGCCATCCCTCTACCCACAGGATGCCGCCTCCTATCATACGCAGACGATGTCGCGCTGGTGGTAGTAGGCAGAAGGACCAAGGCCAGAAGGACGCAAATGTGCCTCGACCGCATTTCCTCCAAATGCGAAGAGCTTGGCCTCAAGATCTCGCCACCAAAGACCAAAGCCATGTGTTTTGGCACTAGCGTAACACCGAGGGACAGGCTTCTGCTGCAGGGACATGAGGTAGAGTGGGTCAGCATGCACATGTACCTTGGTGTCTGGCTCGACTCCAGGCTGTCCTTCCGGACTGAAGTGGCCTACATCCGGGGAAGGGTCCTCAGCCGGATTAACGTTTTGAAGTCCTTGGCGACCAGAGAGGCAGGTGCCAACTGCGCTGTCCTCCGGACATTCTACGTCAGTGCAATTCGACCGGTGATAGATTATGCTATCCGCAACACGGTTGGCTGACTTGGAGACAGTACAGAACCAGGCGCTGCGTGTAATATTAGACGCGCCGCGCTGGACTCTGGTCGCCAATATGCAGCAAGAGGCGGGACTGGTGCCTATCAGTGCGAGGATCTCAGGATTGGTGGTAGCCTTCGCCATAAGAGTCATTCAGAGAGAACATGACTCGTTCCTGCGGCGAAGGCTAATCAGCGCCCTCCAGCAAGATCCGGATCTCTTCCCGCAGAAGAGGTGGTCAGCGAGGGTTGCACACCGCATAAGGGACCTTCACCTGCATGACCTTATCCTTCAGAAGAGGAGGGATGTGTCGGTGGAAGGTTATGTGCAGTCTCCCCCCTGGGAGAATCCACCGGCCAGAATCAATGTGATGGCGTCACGACGCGGTACGCCGCTGCCGCGCCTGCGGGCGGATGCAGAGGCCACAATGAGATCTGTCGCCCAGGAAAACTGCGTCGTCTATTTCACAGACGGCTCCGTGGATCCCGTACACAACGTGGCAGGTGCAGCGTTTGTCACGAAGGACGAGCAACAGGGAGTAAGGGTGTTGGGCACTCGCTGCTCGACGTAAGCAGAGGGTGTTGCAGTGGGTCTAGCATTGACCCATGCTCTCAACACCCACCAACGTAATGTAGTTGTGCACACAGATAGTTTAGCTCTGTTGCAACTAATATCAAAAAGTTATCATAATGACCAGAAAAAACTAATGACCTCACTGTTGTTTCAGCTCAAGGCCCTCCGTCAGCAAGGGAGATCAGTCGTCCTCAACTGGGTGCCGGGACACATCGGCATCCAGGGAAATGAAGCGGCAGACAGGGTGGCCAGAAGAGCGGCCACAGGGGACATGGAAGGCGGAATCGGTGTCCTCCCGAGCCGAACTGAGATCTTGGCCATTGCAACGAGAACGATGGCCAAGAGGGAGCTGCAAAGCCATAAGAACCTGACAGCCCAGAGGCCGTCAGCACGCTGGTATCAAGTTGCCACAGCGTATGAGCGACTGACCCCTAGAGTCCGTCTCTCCAGGATAGAGGAAGTCACCCTTCATCGACTCCGTCTCGGGTATCGATGTTTCTCGGAGGTGACGGGACAGCCGGAGGCCTGCATCCACTGTGGAGAGGCCGGCGCAAACGGGCTAGATCATTATGTAGCCCTTTGCCCAGCGACCAG
>NW_027467715.1:1905852-1908352 GCF_046742065.1 Oratosquilla oratoria
ATTCCACTCCCCCCACCCTCCTCCCTCCCTCTTATCTTGGCACCTCCTGGATGACGGGTCATCCCTGCATCCTGTCCACTGCCCTGGGTCAGAAGCAGTGTCGCAAGACACAGCACATCCACAGCAATGCCGCTTCATAAATTTGGCGACCCCCCTCTCCGTCCCCTCATGCAAAAAAGGAGAAGACGGGGAGAAATCCCTTTGGGTTGCGTTAATTTTTTTTTTCTCATACATACTTCCTCACCCCTCATCCCCCACCCACTCCCCCTCATGCATCACAGCATCATCTATACACAACCCCTCTCCATTCACCCCTATCTTCTGTCGTCTCCCATCCTTCCTCCACAGACATTCCTCTCTTTTGTAATGCCCCTTTCACCCCATCCATCCATCTCATCCTAGGACGCCCCCTCATATTCACTCCTTCCACATCTCCCTTCCACACTTCTTTTACTAATCTTTCTTCACTCATTCTTTCCATGTGTCCAAACCATCCTAATACCCTTTCATCAACCCTATCTCCAAGTTCCCTTTCCACCCCTGTTCTCCTCCTCACCTCCTCATTTCTCACTCTATCCAGCCTAGTAACCCCTATTATACTTCTTAGGCATTTCATCTCAAACACATTCAAACTCCTTCTCTCTTCCTCTCTCATGTTCCATGTTTCTGCCCCGTACAATGCTGTTGGCACAATCACTCCTTTATATAACCTCCTCTTAGCATCCATTCCTAAATGTCTATTTCTCATTACACTTTTCAATCCACCAAGGCATTTACTCGCTTCTCTCAATCTACACTCTACCTCCACCCCGACTCCTCCCTTTCCTGCCACATTCGCACCCAAATATCTTAAACTATCCACTTCCTCCAGTCTTTCACCCTTAATGCTTACCTCCAGCCTGCTGTCACTCTCTCCCCTTGTACATCTCATCACCTTACTTTTACCCACATTTATCTTCAGCTTCCTTTTTTCATACACCTTCTCAAACTCTGTCACTAACTACCTCAATCCCTCCTCTGATCCTGCTACCAGCGCAGTGTCGTCAGCAAACAACAACTGGCTCAACTCCCACTTTTCTCAATTTTCTTCAATCATCTCGAACCCCTGACCCACTACCCTTGCATTCACCTCTCGCACCACCCCATCCATGTAAAGATTGAACAACCAGGGCGACATAACACATCCCTGACGAAGTCCCACCTTTACCTCAAACCATTCACTCTCTCCACTTCTAATCCTAACACAAGCTCTACTACTCTCGTAAAAACTCTTGACTGCTCTTTACAGCTTTCCTCCTATCCCATATATCTGCAGTACCTCCCACAGTGCCTTTCTGTCTACCCTGTCATAAGCCTTTTCCAGATCCATAAAAGCCCAAAAAACATCCTTACCTTTTCCTATAGCTTTCTCACATATCTGTCTTACCACAAAAATCTGATCTACAAAAACCTCTACCTGTCCTAAACCCACACTGTTCCTCACCAATTACTCCCTCTGTTCCTCTCCTAATCCTCTCAATCAAGACCTTCCCAGAAGCCTTCCTAACTACACTCAACAAACTGATCTCTCTGTAACTACTACACTCACACTTGCCCCCCTTTCACTTGTAAAGCGGAATTATACAGGCACTCCTCCAGTCCTCCGGCACTCTACCCTCTCTCAAACAAACATTAAACAACCTCACCAGCCAGTCCACCATCACTGTACCTCCTTTCTTCAGACATTCTGCATGGCATCCATCCAAACCAGGTGCCTTACCTGCTCTCATCATCTTAACAACTGCTTTTACTTCATCCTTCCCTATTTCTCCTCCATTTTCCTCACTCATCACGGTCATTTTCTTAGCGCTTCCCACTGCAACTAGCTTTCCCTCCGTATCCTCCTTCCTATTTAGCACTTCCCTAAAATACTCTACCCACCTTCCTTTCATTGCCTTCTCTTCCATTATCATCTCTCCATCTGCACCTTTTACCTTTTCTTCTCTACTTGATTCGCCTCCATTTCCTCTCTTAATTTCTTACCAACACCTCTTTTCATTACTTTAATAAAAAAAGGTTGTAATACTCTTATCTCATTTCACATCTGCTCTCCCCTTTGCCTTCTTTATCTTATGCTTTACTTTTCTTCTTTTGTCTCTGTACCTCTCATATGATTCTCTCGTCCTATTTCGTAACCAACCTGTGAATGCTTGTATCTTTTCTTCTCCAGCCTTCTTTGCTTTATCATCCCACCATTTACTACCCTTCCTTCTATTTCCTCCCGTCCTCCTTGTTGCACACACCATCTTTGCACATCTTGTCATTCCCTCCTTGAAACATCCCCATTCCTCCTCTACTCCTAGTTCTACTCTATCCTTCACTCTCTCCCACTCCTCTCTCAGCCTCTTCATGTACTCCTTCTACTTTTCTTTCTCATTTAAGCAGTTTACTCTAAGCACCTACTTACCTTCTGTCCTTTTCCTCTTTCTCCATCTATCCTCTACTCTCAACTTACGTTCCA
>NW_027467715.1:1925852-1940852 GCF_046742065.1 Oratosquilla oratoria
GTGTGAATGCTCCAAAACAGGAACTGGAAGAAGTTAGGGAGATCCTTTACCAAGAGGCACTATGCCTCATTCAATCTCAAAAAGTCAAACTAAATCAATTAGAAAATAAGATTAAATATACCGAAGGAGATTCAGCGTCTCAAAAGATGCTAGAAGAGTTAATCTTTGAAGTCGTCTAGGATTGTATGGACGCCCCAAAACAGGAAAACCAACTGATAAAAGTACGGCAGATTTTGAAAAAAGCCCATGGAGTTTTAATGGAGAAATATAAAAACGCCGTAAAATCAGTTAAGAAGATTGAAATTTTGAAAATTAAAAATCTAATACCAAAGCCCACAATGTCCGACAAAATAAAAGATTTGAAGAAACGCGTCCGGTTCTGTAGGAGAACCGGACTGAATTGATCCCATTGAAGAATGATTGACCCGGTTGTCCGTTTCCTGTGAGGACAAAGGTGTTTAAACTATAACCCAGCCACACCATCCAGACAATAGTACACCAAACACATGTTAAAAAAATATCAATCAGATATTCACTTTGAAATAGAAATATTTAATCCTCATCGCAATAGTACAACTACCAACCATCTACCAACAATGACAGACTACAAAACAACAATAGTTCCAGAAACAATAGCAAAAAAATATATATATTTCTCGATATACCAACCATCAACAACTGGTACAATTAACAAACCTACAGTCGACCTTGAGCAGGAATAACAATACGACGTCACATTCTAAAGTCTTCAGGTCACAGAGACCTGCAAAGGGCAGAAAAGTCCATAAAAGGGCCTTTATATCTGAAAGTGACCTTCCTTCAGCCCATTCCTCAGGTCACAGAGACGTCGAAAGGGCAGAAAACGCCGTCGTAATACGGACTTTTATCTCTGATTTTTACCTTTTTCAGCCAATTTTCAACGTGCTCAGAGGCTAGAAAACGGCCATGTGCTTAGCCTGACGTACTTACAGCCCATTTTAAACTTGCGCAGAGAGGCTAGGAAAGCCATTTGCACTTTGAGACTGACTATTTTTCAGTCCATTTTCGTCATGTCCAGAAGCTAGGAAACTGCCATATGTTTAGCTTGACCTTCTCATAGCCCATTTCCATCATGCCCTGAGGGGTTAGGAAATCGCCATGTGCATTGGAAGAACACAAATTCAGAAAAAGGGCTTAATTCAGACGCAGCCCCTTATGACCACTCGCATGCAGTTTTAGCCCTTTCGACGCGGGACCAGTTTCCCTCAGCTGAATAAAATCGACAGGCGGCGGAAGCTAGAAGGACCGAGAACCACAATCGTCAGAACCTATCGGCGGAAAGGTCGAGGAGGAGGAATTGGGCCCGACAGCAGAACCAGAAACAAGGAGTTGCGAATCAAGACCGCAACAGGACGGGTTCCATGGCCAAAGATTGAACTCACAAAACTTAAGACTTAGAAACCACGTAATAGTGAGCGCTGAAGGAACGAGTTGTTCTAAGAGAAGATACCTTTCTAGGTGGGGATGATAGGTGGTAAGGGACATGGAGCTGCCTAGTGTAGGCCCTACGGTCTCTTGCAGTCTCCTCCATTCTTACGTTCAAAAACATTCCTCAGGCTGACACGACGTGGGCTGAGCCACGCCAGTGAAAGAAATTGCCTGGCGGCAGCATTAAGGAAAGGAACCAAAGATCGACTGAAAACAGAAGACCCGGTTAACCTCGGAAGAACCGAGTTAGGACCTCAGAGAGGTTCGTCTCCCTCCTCAGCCGTCGGCGGCGTCGGCCTCTGGAAGCGGACTCTAGAGACCGACGACCATCCGGAGTCAAAATTTTGTGAAGAAACTGCCTCCGACGTTTTTTCGAAAATCAATCGAATCACGCACAAGTTGCGGTGGGAGACTCCAGCAATGATGGGAGTAAGGAGGAGGAGGAGGAGGAGTAGGGGGAGAAGAACAAGAACAAGAACAAGAACGAGAAGAACAAGAAGAGGAGAAAGAAGAAGATAAGAACAAGAGGGGAACCGGAAGAGGAGAACAAGAAGTGGGTAAGGAGGAAGAAGAAGATGGAGAAACGGAGTGAGGAATAGAAAGAAGAGCATGGAGGAGAGTGAGGAAGAGGAAGAGGATGAAGAAGAGAAGTGAGAATGAGTAAGAAGAGGAGTGAGGATGAGGAAGAAGAGGATAAAGAAGAGGAGTGAGTAGGAGGAAGAAGACGAAGATGATGATAAAATGGAGGAGGAAGAAGAGAGAAGGAAAAGAAGAAAAAGAGGAATAAAAAAGGAGAGAAGAGATAGATAGAGAGAGAGAGGAGGAAAAGGAGGAGAAGGAGAGAAAAGGAAGAGGAGGAAGAGTAAAAGAGAGATAGAGAGCAAGAGAGAGGAGGAAGAGTAGGAAGAGAGCGAGAGAGAAAGCAAGAGAGGAAGGAGGAGAGAGAGACAGCAAGAGAGAGAAGAGAGAGGAAGAGAGAGAGAGAGAGAGAGAGAGAGAGAGAGAGAGAGAGAGAGAGAGAGAGAGAGAGAGAGAGAGAGAGAGAGAGAGAGAGAGAGAGAGAGAGAGAGAGAGAGAGAAGGAAGAGGAGGAGAGAGAAAGGGGGAGAGAGAGAAGGAAGAGATAGAGACAGGGAAGGAGGGAGGGAGGGGAGAGAGGGGGAAAGAGAGAGAGGAGGGGAAAGAGACGGAGAAAGAAAGAGATAAGGAGAGAGATGTATATGCATGAATACAAGTACATATACACATGTACATTGTACACTCACGCAAAAATATACATGCATACATACATAGTACACACACACACACACACACACACACACACACACACACACACACACACACACACACACACACACACACACACACACACACATAGCATCCATAGATAAATTTGGCCCAAGAGGAAGCATAGATGATATGGAAAAACATATGTATGTTAAGCAAATAACAAAATAACAGTTAAGTCAATGACCAAATTTCACTACATTGCCTTGAATATTCATACGTTAATGTATTTTTCGTCTGGTATGAATATATACGATTATAACAAGTAGGTTTGGTAATAATGCCATATGGCAACCCTAGATATTTACAATCTTCCTCTTCAGTATATGAAAGAAATAAAAATCCACTGCGAGTCTGAAAATGTTCTACAGGGAGGCATATACATGGATACTTTCTCTTCTCTTCTTCTGTTTTTGAATAATGCTAGCGATCTTGTTATGGTGTAGCGTCATTTTTTTTATATCAAACTTGTAAGGGGGAAAAGCCTTTGGTATATGTATGTATGTATGTATGTATGTATGTATGTATGTATGCATTAAGCACAAATTCGCGTCTGCTTATAATACCACGGGAAACCTAACCTTTACTTAGTTCAATCGCACATTAACAGTTATCCAGCTCGCACATTACTTCCTCTTCTTTTCCAAATATCACTTTGACATTTGCGAAAGCTTTAAGTAAAGAATTTTCTTCGACTGAAAGGAACTTCACTATTTTGTATTCATTGCAATAGATACCCTGTTGATCTGAATCACTGTCATACAAAACATCTTGTAGCGGGATTCTTGCGTAGCAGTCAGGATATGCCTCTCCTCGCTTTCCTTCTCTCTTCTGTATTGTTAGGAATAGGTCCGGATATTCATTCTGAACAACTTGAGACATCTCCTCCAGTTTATTAAGAATGTCCATGAGGTCACTGTACAATCGGGCAACTTCGGTATCCTTTTTCTTGTGTCGTTTTGGAAATTCCCTTGAAGCTTTTATTGACCTATTCAGAGCTTCATTCATCCTACCAAGATCGGACTTCAGAACCGATAATAGATGATTAATGTTCTTTATAACTTTTTTGTCAAGGTCATTAAAATGGTCTTCACTATCTACCAGATCATGATAGGATGATATCTTCTTGTAGATCAGCCAGTGAATCTTAATCATCTCGGAAGATGGGTGAAATCTGTCTTCGGGATTGTCTTGTAAAACTTCCATCTTGCCATGGAGTTCTTTCCACAGTTTTTTAAATTTGTTGGCAACGCAGAGACGCCAGAGTGTATCTGTGTAGTCAAATTTGAACATAAGGGGCTCCCCAGGGAAGGTGAGGTAGGAGAGTTCAGACTGTACATTGTGGTTTGAGTATCCCAGCGATAATCTGTTCTTCACAAGGGGCTACCTCCATGTAGTAACACTTCTTTCTTGGATGTTTCCTCTAGACTCTCCATTAACTTTCATAGCTGCTCTTATACAATATTCCACGTTCTGGCTATATATGTTGATACACTGTGGCAAGTTGATGAAGGTGGAAAAAGAAGTCACAGGTCTAGTTCCGAGTTTCTGAGTTTATTCCTGACTGGTTTCGCTCTATGCTTCTTCAGAGGAAGCATAGAGCGAAACCGGTCAGGAATAAACTCAGAAACTCGGAACTAGACCCGTGTGTATATATGTGTGTATATATATATATATATATATATATATATATATATATATATATATATATATATATATATATATATATGTGTGTGTGTGTGTGTGTGTGTGTGTGTGTGTGTGTGTGTGTGTGTGTGTGTGTGTGTGTGTGTGTGTGTGTGTGTGTGTGTGTGTGTGTGTGTGTGTGTGTGTGAGTGAGAGATACAGTTAATCTAATACAAGAGATCGTGAATCTGGAGACAGTCCCAGAACTGAAATACGGGGGCGAGTGTGGAGTGGGGGGGGAGGAAATTTTTGAGACCAGCACTCGAGGGAGGGGGGCGTTGGGGGGAAGGGCTTGGGGGGTTAGGAATGGATGGGAAAATGGCCTTTGGATGGGGGTGATGGAAGGATGGGGGTGTGGGAGGGTAACTGGGGGAGATATTGAAACCGGTATGAGGGGGATCCTTGTCTCATTAGTTTCATAGAATGCTTTATGAAGCCGAGGCGGGTGGCGGGGGTGCGGGATTCGAACCTCACGAGCGACAAAAGGTGACAAAGAGAAACCAAATAACTACAGGCCTATAAACTTGACTTCAATCGTAGGAAAAATAATGGAAACTATCATCAGAGATGCTATCGAACATCGTTTAGAAAGTAACTGTTTGATAAATGATAGCCAGCATGGATTCAGACGGAAAAGTTCTTGTGTAACTTACTCGAATTCTACAACACAGTCATCTCGAGTTATGACAAAAGAAACAATATACATTTAATGTATTTAGACTTTGCAAAAGCTTTTGATACCGTCCCCCACGAAAGACTACTTACTAAAGTAACTTCACAAGGAATAAGTGGTAGCCTATTAAGTTGGACTAGAAATTGGTTGAATGATCGAAAATATTTGTTTTAATTGGCAAAACTTCTAGATGGAAAAATGTTACAATTGGAGTTCCTCAGGGCTCCGTTCTTGGGCCACTTCTATTCATACATACATACATACATATACCAAGGCTTTTTCCCCTTTACAAGGGAGGTAGCCAAAAAGGAAAAGGCATGAAATCATTCCCACCCATTCCATCCCTGAATACACTCCACACCCCTCCACCCTTCCTCTTATCTTAGCACCTCCTGGATGACGGGTCATCCCTGCACCTTGTCCACTGCCCTGGGTCAGAAGCAGTGTCGCAAGACACAGCACATCCACAGCAAGGCCGCTTCATTAAATCGGCGACCTCCCCTCTCCGTCCCCCAATGCATAAAAAGAGAAGACGAGGAGAAAACCCTTCAGGCTGCGTCAAATTTTGCTCACACATACTACCTCAGCCCCCATCCCCCCCGCCCATTCCACCTCCTCATGCATCACAACATCATCCATATACAACCATTCTCCATTCACCCCTGTCTTCCGTCCTCTCCCGTCCTTCCTCAACAGACATTCCCCTCTTCCCCAAAGCCCCCTTCACCCCATCCATCCACCTCATCCTAGGACGTCCCCTCTTCACTCCCTCCACATCTGCCTTCCATACTTCTTTTACTAGTCTTTCTTCACTCATTCTTTCCATGTGTCCAAACCATCCCAATACTCTCTCATCAACCCTATCTCCCAATTTCCTCTCCACCCCCGTTCTTCTCCTCACCTCCTCATTTCTCACTCTATCTAGCCTAGTAACCCCCATCATACATCTCAGACACCTCATTTCAAACACATTCAAACTCCTTCTCTCTTCCTCTCTTTCACCACCCTTGTAGCCACTGTCACCACCCCTGTCAGACCTCTCCCTCTGCTCTGTTAGTAGTCTCTTAATTTTCCACTTACGTCAATTCTTATGATTTTTCAAGTCCTTCTTAAGCAGTAGGCCCCATGCCTTTGTTCCTTTAGTCTCACTAGTTTCCAAGTTCATTAGGCCCCATGCCTAGTTCTTGTCATGTACTTCAAATCAGTCCTGGGGTAAAGAAATTGGTACTTTTCTTCTTTCACTGTAACTTCACAGTCTTGGTACACTCAGGATCTCTCTCTCTCGTCTGCTCACACCGTCTCCCGAGATCCCCGTATCCTACGCTTAGCTACCTTCGTCTGACGTCACTGATTATTCTAATCCAATCTCCTCTGACTTCTCAAATAAATGTCACTCCTTATGGGCGTGACTTTGAATTCATGCACCAATAGTTTTTCCTCCTTCCTCCACCTTTTCTCCAATCCGGAAAGCCGTTACAATGTCACTAGCAATATCGTTTACCTCAGCATTTCAATACCCTAGTGTTTCCTAACCTGATTTGCATTCGTACAACTACCGGCCTCTTACACTCTCTTATGTTCCATGTTTCTGCCCCATACAGTGCTGTTGGCACAATCACTCCTTCATACAGTCTTCTCTTAGCATCCATTCCCAAATGTCTATTCCTCATTACACTCTTTAATCCACCAAGGAATTTACTCGCTTCTCTCAATCTACATTCTACCTCCACCTTCACTCCACCTTTTCCTGCCACATTTGCACCCAAGTATCTAAAACTATCCACTTCCTCCAGTCGCTCTCCCTTAATGCTCACTTCCAGTCTACTGCCACTTTCACCCCTTGTACATCTCATCACCTTACTTTTACCCACATTTATCTTTAGCTTTCTTCTATCACATACTCTCCCAAAATCTGTCACCAACTTCCTCAGTCCCTCCTCCGATCCTGCCACAAGCGCAGTGTCGTCAGCAAACAACAGCTGGCTCACCTCCCACTTTTCTTCATTTTCTTTAACCATCTCCAATCCCTGACCCACTACCCTTGCATTTACCTCTCGCACTACCCTATCCATATATAAGTTGAACAGCCAGGGCGACATAACGCATCCTTGACGAAGTCCCACCTTTACCTCGAACCACTCACTCTCTCCATTTCTAATCCTGACACAAACTCTACTACTCTCATAAAAACTCTTGACAGCTCCTAGCTCTCCTCCTATCCCATATATCTGCATAACCTCCCACAGTGCCTTTCTGTCTACCCTATCATAAGACTTTTCCAGATCCATAAAAGCCCAAAAAACATCCTTCCCCTTTCCTATAGCTTTCTCACATATTTGTCTTACCACAAAGATCTGATCTACACAACCTCTACCCGTCCTAAATCCACACTGTTCCTCACCAATTACTCCCTCTGTTCCTCTCCTAATCCTCTCAATCAAGATTCTCCCATAAGCCTTCCCAACTACACTTAACAAGCTAATCCCTCTGAAACTACTACATTCACACTTGTCCCCTTTTCCCTTGTAAAGTGGATCTACTGTATACAGGCACTCCTCCAGTCCTCCGGCACTCTACCCTCTCTCCAGCAAACATTAAATAACCTCACCAACCAGTCCACCATCACTGTACCTCCTTTTTTTAGACATTCTGCATGGCATCCATCCAGACCAGGTGCCTTACCTGCTTTTATCATCTTAACAACTGCCTTCACTTCATCCTTCCTTATTTTTCCTCCATTTTCCTCACTCATTTTCTTAGCATTTCCCACTGCAACTATCTTTCCCTCCCTATCCTCCTTCACATTTAGCAACTCCCTAAAATATTCTGCCTATCTTCCCCTTACTGCCTTCTCTTCCATCATCATCTCTCCATCTGCTCCTTTTACCTTTTCTTCTCCACTTGATTCGCCTCCTTTTCCTCTCTTAATTTCTTCCCAAAACATCTTTTTATTACTTTTAAAATTTTCTGTCATACTCTTACCCCACTTCACATCTTCTCTCCTCTCTGCCTCCTTTTACCACATTTATCTATTCATAGTATATATAAATGATATAGACCATGGACTAAAATCCATTGTCTTCAAATTTGCTGATGATACAAAAGGTCTTATTTTAGTATGTTCTTCTTTTTCTTTTTCTTCTTTTTTTCTCCTTTTTTCTTCTTTTTATCTTTTCTTCTTTTCCTCCTCTTTTTCTTCTTCATCTTCATCTCTTTTTTCTTCTTTTCTTCTTCTTATCTTCTTTCTTCTTCTTTTTCTTCTTGTTCCTCTTTTTTATCTTTTCTTCTTCTTATCTTCTGCTTCTGCTTCTTTTTATCTTTTCTTTTTCTTCTTCTTATCTTCTGCTTTTTCTTCTTCTCTTCTTCATCTTCTTCCTCTTCTCTTCTTCTTTTTCATTTTTTTGTTACTTTTTCTTCTTCCTCTTCTTCTCTTTCATCTTCTACTGTTTTAGAAATAAGGACAGTGACTAGATCTCATTTTTGTCGGTTCATTTATTCTCTCCTTCTTCTTCTTCTCCTTTTCTTCTTTTTTCCTCCTCCTCTTCTTCTTCTTCTTCTTCTTCTTCTTCTCTTTTTTCTTTTTTTCTTCTCCTTCTTTTTGTTCTTCTTTTTTTCCTTCTTCTTCTTCTTCTTCTTCTTCTTCTGCTTCTTCTTCTTCCTCTTTTTCTTCTTCATTCTCTTCTTCTTCGTCTTCTTTTTCTTCTCCTTTTACTTTTTCTGCTTCTACTCCTTCGTTTCTTCTTCTTTTTTTCTTCTTCCTCTTCTTCTTCTTCTACTTCCTCTCTTTCTTCTTCATCTTTTCTTCTTCTTTTTCCTCTTCTTCTTCTTCCTCTTCTTCTCCTCCTTCTTCTCCTTCTACTTCTCTTTCTTCTAATCTTTTCTTCTTCTTCCTCTTCTTCTCCTTCTTCTTCTTCTTTTCTCTTTTTTATCTTTTCTTCTTCATCCTCCTTTTCTTCTTCCTCTATTTCTTTTCTTCTTCTTCTTTTCTTCTTCCTCTTCTCCTTCTTCTTCTCTTTTTTTCTTTTCTTTTCCTTCTTTCCTGCTTTTCTTTTTCATCTTTGTACATATTATCGTAGGTCCTGCCTAGAACATGGTAAGTTATGTTGAAATTTGTAAATTTAATATTTTACTGATTCATTCTTATTTATTGTTTGTTTGTTTATTTGTTTGTAGATACGACCAAGTCGAAAGCTGCCAAGCGTGGTCAATCATAGGAAGAAATCTAAGATGCTCCCGTCTCGCAAAGTTCTTCACAACCGTTGCGCCCGACAGTTCTCTTCTTTGGGGAACTCAGGATGACACACTCGGAAGGACTCAAGCGACTCCAGAAAGGGGTCAAGGCCGTTTATCGGGAAGCTACGAAGAAACGGACTCCGATCCTGGGATTGATCACAGCGCTCAAACACCGCTCTCTCTTCGCCAAGGGCTGCAGCATCACCTCTTTCGTCATCGGTATCTACTTGGTCTTCATAGGAATCTTAGATCAGGGTCCTGACTGGGGCTATTTATATAACCGAGACGCGGATGTTAGCCAGGATTTGGAGAAATACGGAGAGTACATCCGATGGTTTCCGTACATTGAAAAGGATGGAGAAAAAGTTTACCTCGCCCATTATAATTATATCGTGACAATCCTCCTCATCATCTCATCACTTTACTCCCCAGTGGTTCCTTCGGTGTTGAATACATACTTTACACCGATTAGAAAACATCCCAGGCACTTCGCCATTGATAACGATACATTCAGGGGCTTACCGTTGGACCAGTTTACCGACTTTTACGTTGAGAGCTTCTTAGTCGAAGTGGTTCAGCTTCTCTGCATTGTATCCATCAAAGTGTTTTTGGACTTTGCCTTCCAGTGGCGATACGGCGATTACCAGATGGACCTCTTGAGATGGTTCCTTGGACGCAGTGAGTCTGTCAACTCTCCAAACATCTTCCCGAAGTGGTTCAGAAGCTCCATCGTTCCCGAGATGAAAATCATCGGAGAAAACACGGTTCACTTCACGTGCTCCGACCATACAATGGTATACCACGACTACTTCTTCACCTTCATCTACTTTTGGAATGTGATTCTTCTCGTTTTCGGATCGGCCAGCATCTTGTATTTGGTACTTATGGCAGTGCCAAAGGCTCGGCGAGCCTACCACGGGCGTCCATCACTTCAAGCCCAAAAAGTATTGAGGCGAATTGTCACTTTCAGAGGAGCCAGTGCCACGTACATGCTGAACCACATTTCCACCATCTCTAATGGACTTCTCCACGATACCATCATTACGAACCTCAAAGATGTTGGCCAAGAAGTAGCCCCAATTGGGTTTGAGAACCTGTGAACAAAAATCTATAGAATATAGATGAAATGATAAAATCAAGAAGATCATATTCCTGAAGACCAAACAAAGCCCCCAAGGATGCCTCATGCTGTTGATGAAATGCTCTCTCTGAAAATCAAAATTCAAGTTACAGACGGGATTCTGTTTAGAACGTGAAACAAGGGCAATTTTCCCTCAGCTGAATAAAATCGTTCGGCGGCAGCAACAATATATAAAAACTGTCGAGGTCATTTGAGGATTAAGTGTAGTTTTAAACACACACACACACACACACACACACACACACACACACGTGTGTGTGTGTGTGTGTGTGTGCGTGTGTGTGTGTGTGCGTGTGTGTGTGTGCGTGTGCGTGTGTGTGTGCGTGTGTGTGTGCGTGTGTGTGCGTGTGTGTGTGCGTGTGTGTGTGCGTGTGTGTGCGTGTGTGTGCGTGTGTGTGTGCGTGTGTGTGCGTGTGTGCGTGTGTGCGTGTGTGTGTGTGTGTGTGTGTGCGTGTGTGCGTGTGTGTGTGTGTGTGTGTGTGTGTGTGCGTGTGTGTGCGTGTGTGCGTGCGTGTGCGTGTGTGTGTGTGTGTGTGCGTGTGCGTGCGTGTGTGCGTGCGTGTGCGTGCCACTTCTATTCATACATACATACATATACCAAGGCTTTTTCCCCCTTACCAGGGGGGTAGCCAAAAAGGACAAGGCATAAAAACATTCCCACCCATTTCATCCCCGAAACCACTCCACATCCCTCCACCCTCCCTCCCATCTTAGCACCTCCTATATATATTTCAGAAAATCAACGTCAACAATGGCATTGTTAAGCTTGTATTAGAATTTTTCCTTTTCTCTGACAATGCGCTTCTGGGCAGGTTCACGGGTACAAGTCCAAGATGTCTTTTGAACATCTACTCAGAATAACGTTTATGGGAGAGAGTTACATGAGGATAATAACAACACAGACTGTAGGAAGGACTCACAAATAGGAAAGAAATCTAGGGACAACAACACTCACAAAAAGTTTCAACGCAAGCAAACATGTTACTCAGAAGAATGTATGTATTATTCACGAAGGTTAAGCTAGCTATCCCTTTATGAAAAGTAGTCGTTGTTGTACAGGATTTGGACATATAAGAGCTTCACCTTAGCTTACACCAGACGATTTTATTCATTTCACGTAAGCCTCTAGAAATGAAAGGGTTATATTGATATATTAGACTTGACTATCTGGAAAAAACCAGTTCACATTCGTATGAAGGGTTTTGAATTTAAAGATTATGCTTTGGTCAATTTTAGGCAATTCTGTACAGATTTGGTTAAATTTATACTGAAAGGGATAAAAAACAAAGAAATTAATTTCTTTCTAAAACAAAGAACCTCTTCAGTTGCTCGTGAAGTCAGAAAAGAAATTTCACATAAAATCTGTACCAGTCTACTTTTCCCCCATTGACAATGACGTAATGATTCTATCTTACTTCTCATACTTCCTTCTTCAAAAGACCTACTATTCGTATTGTTTAACTAATAGGTAAAATACATTTAAATTCCTTATGTTCCTAAAGGAAATTACATAGATAAAGCAACGTAGGGCACAATTATTAATAAGAAAAGCTTATACTACAATATTTAAAAAATAAAATAATAAAAATAAAACGACAATACGAAATGAACATCGCTAATAAATCCAATGAGAATCCCAAAGAATTCTATAGTTACATTAGAGATAAAAAGGTTGTTAGGAATCACATTGGTCCACTATTATCTGCTGACGGTCAACTTGAATATTCAAATGAAGGAATGTGTAATATCTTAAACAATCATTCTTGCTCGGTATTCGTAAATGAAACACCTCAAAACGAATTCCAAACTGAAACCTGTGAAAAGTCCAGGGTAAACTTAGCTCTGTTTTTGCATTGTTCACCTGTAATCCCATTCTTTTTGCTTCATTCAAAGGTCATGAAAATCTCGTTTACCCCTTCTATTGTTCTATCTACTAGGTCTACATCGTCAGCGTACACCAAAATATTCACCCTTCCGATTTCAAACACCACTCCATGATTCTCCCTTGGACTCTGATAACCCTCGCCAGTATCAGGTTGAAGAGCAGGGGGGATAATATACACCCCTGCCTCAGTCCACTTATTATTTCAAATTGGGCAGTGTACTTATTGCTGACTCTTATCATTGCTCCTGATTCCTCATATGCCGCCTTCACTTGCTTTACTAGCTTTGTTGGAATGTTGAAATCTTTTAGTACTTTCCACAAAGCCAGCCGGTGGACACTGTCATATGCTTGCTTAAAATACACAAACATATACCAGTGTCCAGCGTTGTATTCCCAGCACTTTTCTAGTAACTGTCTTATTGTAAAGAGGTGATCTGCTGTCGACCTACCTCCTCTAAACCCACACTGGTATTCTCCTATAAGCCCATAGGTATAGGTTACCAACCTCTTGTACAAAATTTTAACGAAGGCCTTATAGATACAGGAAAGTAATGTAATTCCTCGGTAGTTACTGCACTCCATTTTGTCCCCTTTTTTTAATACTGGTAGAATAATAACCTGTTTTAAGGCTGTTAGGGAATTTCTCCTCTCTCCATATTCTTATCAAAAGACAGTGCATCTTATTTTCTAAACATTTACCCCCTGCTTTCAAAAGTTCCCCAGGGATTCTATCATGTCCCGGGGCCTTGTTATTTTTTCATTCTTTTATCGCTGTTCTTACCTCATGAATGGATGGCTCTGGTAGTTCCATCTTAGTTAGGTCCTCATTATTTTCCTCCTCGTCGTAAGGGTTCTCTGGCTCTGGTCGATTAAGGAGTTCTTTAAAATGGTTCTTCCAATACATTAAAATTTCCTTTTCCCCTGTTTCAATGTTTCCACTTCGGTTCTTTACCATGTTTAACCTTGGTCTATACCTTTTCTCATTTCTTTAATGATTGCATATTGTTCTCTAATTTTCCTTCCCTGCCTAGTGTCTCAATTTTATCAAGAATATTATTCATGAATTCTCTTTTTCCTTCTTTTTATCTTTTTTGCTTCTCTTCTCTTCAGATGGTATTCTTCCTCTGTTTCTTCATTCATCACCTGCAACCATTTCCCTCTTGCTTTCTTCCTCTCTTCCACTACTATGCAGCATTTCTCATCATACCACGTTTCCCCTATTCCCCCCTCCTTGTACCCAACAATCTCTTTTGTTGCGCCTATTATACTTTCTTTCAGGATCTTTGCTTCCTCCTCCAAATCTGTATCCTCCTCTATTCCCTGTAATGCTTCAAACCTGTTTCTGAGATCCACATCATGGATTGTCCTTACTTCCTGCTGATTTAGCCCTGCAACATAATTTTTTTTCTTTTTTTTTTGTGGTTGGTTTTGTGTTTTCTTCGATTTTTTTAGTCTGGTTTTTATTTTTGCTATCAGTAATATATGGTCTCAGTCACAATCGGCCCCTCTGAAGCTCATCACATCTTGCAATGGCCTGTGTTTTTTGTTAATTAACACATGGTCTATTTGATTTCTTGTTCGCCCATCTGGGGATATTCATGTGTATTTGTGTATGTCCTTATGTTGGAAGCATGTACCCCCTACCATCATATTATTCGCTTCAACAAAGGAAGCTAGTTTCAAGCCGTTCTCATTGGATGTGGGATGTAGACATTCTTTTCCGATTGATGCAAAGCATTCCTCCCTCCCGACCTGCGCATTCATATCTCCAAATATGAGTAGTACATCATGCCTTGGGATTACATCCACTATACTCTGTAGTTTTTCATATAATCTCTCTTTGTCGTTGTCATCTGCATCCTCAGTTGGTGCATATACAACCACGATTGATATGTTAAACCATTGCCCTTTGAAACGAAGAGTGAGTAGCTGTTCATTGATGAAATTCACATTCATAAGGGCTTGTTGTGCTCTGGGACCCACCACTAATGCCACTCCTTCTCTGTGGATTTTGTCCCCGCGTCCACTGTATATAATTGTATGACCTTCCACTTTTCACTCTCCCACTCCCAGCCATCTGACTTCCTGTAGAGCCGCTATATCAACCTTATATTTCTTTAATTCATCCACAACATTTTTTGTGTGCCCGGCTTCATATAGACTTCGCACATTCCAGGTTGCAACTTGCAAGGGGAATTTCCATAAGAGTCTACCATTTCCATTGCGAGAGTTATCACCAGTAGGTCTGTCCAATCGAGGCATTGTTTCGGATTCAGAGACAATCAATTTAAGGTGGGTAGGTTGTTGGCCTTACCGCACCCGAACCAGGTTATACCTCCCGGTCCTTGGTCGCTGGACGTACATTCAGTAAAAGCAGGGACACCACGAGCAGACAGTACGCCAACAATTGGGCCGCAAGGGCTAGGTAGTCTCAATAATAACTTAAGCTTAACTAAACTTAAAGCTATTTTAGGCCTATATATTGCGCATGCAGACCACCCTATGTCCCCATAGTGTGTATATATATATATATATATATATATATCTATATATATATGTGTGTGTGTGTGTGTGTGTGTGTGTGTGAAGGAAACTCGAGCGGAGTTCTTGGCTTTACTTCTTCGGGTAA
>NW_027467715.1:1945852-1988352 GCF_046742065.1 Oratosquilla oratoria
CATTTTTCATTTCCTTTAAGATTCTTGGATGCCAACCGTCAGGCCCTGGTGTTTTATTAACTTTGAGTTTGTCTATACACCTTTTAATTGTTTCTTTTGTTATATTTACCGTAGTGAGTAAGTTTACCCCAGACTTTTCACAGGTTTCAGTTTGGAATTCACTTTGAGGTGTTTCGTTTACGAATACCGAGCTAAAATAATTGTTTAAGAGATTACACATTCCTTCATTTGAATATTCAAGTTGACCGTCAGCAGATAATAGTGGACCAATGTGATTCCTAACAACCTTTTTATCTCTAATGTAACTATAGAATTCTTTGGGATTCTCTTTGGATTTCTCAGCGATGTTCATTTCGTATTGTCGTTTTCTTTTTCTTATTGTCTTTTTTAAATCTCTCTGTATTGATACATAACTTTCATAGTCATTAGATGCACCCGAGCACTTATATTTCTTATAAGCCTGTCTCTTTTTAGCAATACTTTTTTCAGTTTCTTTGTCGAGCCACTTTGGGCGAGCCTGATTTGGGGGACGTCTGTCCTTAAAAGGAATGTAAGTTTGAATCATCTTAGTCAGCGTATTTTGAAATATTTCCCACATCTGATCTACAGGCCTTTCGTTTAATTTGTCCTCCCAATCTGTAAGCTGAAGCTCCTGACGTAGTTCTATGAACTGAGCTTTACTGAAATCGGGTATTTTAGAAGCACAAGTATCTATTCTAAAATTGTTTAGGAGTTTGAATCTGACTAAGTTGTGATCGCTATTTGCAACAGATTCACCGACTTCTACATCAGTTGCCATGATTTCGCGGCTAGTGATCAATATTATATAATATATACATATATATATAATATATATATAATATATACATATATATATATACATATATGTATAATTTATATATATATATATATATATATATATATATGTATATATATGCGTAAGTAACCACTAGGAAAAGTAAACTAACGAAGCAGAGCGCTTTCGTGTAATTACATCTTCAGTGCAGATACAAAGAAGGAATTATAAGATGAAGAAACAAGGTACAGAATATATGTCATAGTGAAGAGGGCATTCGGAGAGGTAGTGGAAGAAGTACACGTGACGGACGTTTGGGCCGTCCTGGTAGCCAACAAGTATGGGACGTTTGGGCCGTCCTGGTAACCAACAAGTATGGGACAACTGCTCATAATTTATATTACAATTTAAACAATTTTGAAATTTCATGAGAAATAAAACTATCTAATTTGTACAAACCTTGATGAAGATTAACATTTATCCCCTTACTAGATTTGATCAAACTGCATTCATTTAAATTTCTTTCTGTTATGTTGTTGTTGTATGTGATGACTTTAGCGTTATCCCAGTCAACTGGGTGGTTAAAATGGTTCATGTGGTTGAATTTTAACCACCCAAAAGGTAGGGAGGTTCTTAGAGTGAACTCTTTGAATGAGAAGGAAAAGGAGAAGGAGTACGGAAAGAAGCTGAAGGAGGAGTGGGAGGGAGTAAAGGGTAGAGTAGAGCTGGGTGTGGAGGAGGAATGGGGATGGTTCAAGGAGGGAGTCATAAAATGTGCAAGGATGGTGTGTGGAACAAGGACAGGAGGAAATAGAAGGAAGGGTAGTGAATGGTGGGATGAGGAAACAAAAAAGGTTGTAGAAGTGAAGAAGCGAGCTTTCACAGATTGGTTACACAATAGGACGAGGGAGTCATATGAGAGGTACAAAGAAAAGAAAAGAGAAGTAAAGCAAAAGGTAAAGGTTGCAAAGAGGTGAGCAGATGTGAATTGGGGTAAGAGTTTGACAGAAAATTTTGAAAGTAATATAAAGATGTTTTGGAAAGAAATTAAGAGAGGAAGAGGAGGCGAATCAAGTAGAGAAGAAAAGGTAAAAGGTGCAGATGGAGAGATGATAATGGAAGAGAAGGCAGTAAGGGGAAGATGGGCAGAATATTTTAGGGAGTTGCTGAATGTGAAGGAGGATAGGGAAGGAAAGATTGCTGCAGTGGGAAGTGCGAAGAAAATGTAGTAGTTTCAGAGGGATTAGCTTGTTGAGTGTAGTTGGGAAGGCTTATGGGAGGATCTTGATTGAGAGGATTAGGAGAGGAACAGAAGGAGTAATTGGTGAGGAACAGTGTGGATTTAGGACAGGTAGAGGTTGTGTAGATCAGATCTTTGTGGTAAGACAGATATGTGAGAAAGCTATAGGAAAGGAGAAGGGTGTGTTTTGGGCTTTTATGGATCTGGAAAAGGCTTAGGATAGGGTAGACAGGAAGGCACTGTGGGAGGTTATGCAGATATACGGGATAGGAGGAAAGCTTCTCGGAGCTGTCAAGAGTTTTTATGAGAATAGTAGAGCTTGTGTCAGGATTGGAAATGGAGAGAGTGAGTGGTTCGAGGTAAAGGTGAGACTTCGTCAAGGATGCGTTATGTCACCCTGGCTGTTCAACTTATACATGGATGGGGTGGTGCGAGAGGTAAATGCAAGGGTAGTGGGCAGGGGATTGGAGATGGTTAAAGAAAATGGAGAAAAGTGGGAGGTGAGTCAGCTGTTGTTTGCTGACGACACTGCGCTTGTGGCAGGATCGGAGGAGGGATTGAGGAAGTTGGTGGCAGAGTTTGGAAGAGTATGTGATAGAAGAAAGCTAAAGATAAATGTGGGTAAATGTAAGGTGATGAGATGTACAAGGGGTGAAAGTGGCAGTAGACTGGAAGTGAGCATTAAGGGAGCGACTGGAGGAAGTGGATAGTTTTAGATACTTGGGTGCAAATGTGGCAGGGAAAGGTGGAGTGAAAGTGGAGGTAGAATGTAGATTGAGAGAAGCGAGTAAATGCCTTGGTGGATTAAAGAGTGTAATGAGGAATAGACATTTGGGAATGGATGCTAAGAGGAGACTGTATGAAGGAGTGATTGTGCCAACAGCACTGTATGGGGCAGAAACATGGAACATAAGAGAAGAAGAGAGAAGGAGTTTGAATGTGTTGGAGATGAGGTGTCTGAGAAGTATGATGGGGGTTACTAGGCTAGATAGTGTGATATATGAGGAGGTGAGGAGGACAACGGGGGTGGAAAAGGAGCTGGGAGATAGGGTTGATGAAAGAATATTGGGATGGTTTGGACACATGGAAAGAATGAGTGAAGAAAGACTAGTAAAAGAGGTGTGGAAGGCAGATGTGGAGGGAGTGAACATGAGGGGACGTCCTAGGATGAGGTGGATGGATGGGGTGAAGAGGGCTTTGGGGAAGAGGGGAATGTCTGTTGAGGAAGGACGGGAGAGGACAGAAGACAGGGGTGAATGGAGAATGGTTGTATATGGATGATGTTGTGATTGCATGAGGTGGAATGGGCGGGTGGATGGGGGGTGAGGTAGTATGTGTGAGCAAAATTTGACGCAGCCCGAAGTGATTTCTCCCCGTCCTCTCATTTTATGCAATGGGGGGACGGAGAGAGGGGGGGTCGCCGATTTAATGAAGCGGCCTTGCTGTGGATGTGCTGTGTCTTGCGACACTGCTTCTGACCCAGGGCAGTGGACAAGGTGCAGGGATGACCCGTCTTTCAGGAGGTGCTAAGATAAGAGGGAGGGTGGAGGGGTGTGGAGCGTATTCAGGGATGGAATGGGTGGGAATGATTTTATGCCTTTTTCTTTTTGGCTACCCCCCTTGTAAGGGGGAAAAAGCCTTGGTATATGTATGCATATATATATATATATATATATATATACATATGTATATGTATATTATATATATATACATACATATGTATATATATACATATATATATATAAATATATATATATATACATATATGTATACATATATGTATATTATATATATACATATATATATATATACACATATATATATGTATATATATATATATGTATATTTATATATATATATATATATATATATATATATATATATATATATATATATATATATATATATGAACAGCAGGAACCACTCATGTGCATCTTTTGGGACCTGCGTAAGGCATTCGACAAAGTTCCGAGACGGGCAATGTGGGCCGTTCTTGCACGTTTCGGTTGCCCGACTCGTTTCATCTCTTTAGTCCGTGCCTTCCATGAGGGCATGACGGGGAGAGTTCTCAATCAAGGTGGCATCTCGGAGCCGTTTGCCATCACCGGCGGCCTCAAGCAAGGCTGTGTCCTGGCCCCAACACTGTTTTCCCTATACACCGGCGCCATGATAAATGAGATTCCCCAAGATGCACCAGCAGTTGACGTCCGCTACCGCCTGGACGGGGGCCTCTTCAAGCTCTCCAGACTACGCTCGACCACCAAGACGTCCATCATAAGTGCCAGGGAGCTGCAATACGCGGACGACAATGCCACCCTAAATCGGTCCCCGGAACATCTACAGCAGACAACAGACCTCTACGTAGACGCCTACCAGCGCTTCGGGATGCAGGTTCAATACAGAGAAGACAAAGCTCCTGGCTCAACTACCTCCCAACCAGGCCACACAGGTAGCCAACGCACAGATCGGCGACCACCCAGTTGAGAGCGTGGACAACTTTACCTACCTAGGGAGCATCCTCTCAAGAACGGTCACGTGTGAAAAAGACATTGAAAACCGGATTAAGGCAGCCCACTCTGCCTATGGATGGCTCGCCCATCGCGTCTTCACCAACCACGGGCTCACCATGCACACTAAAATCATGGTATTCCGAGCCGTGGTTCTCTCCACCCTGCTGTACGCGTGCGAAACCTGGACCCTCTACAAACGCGACATTAAACGCCTCGAGAGTTTCCAACAGTCCAAGCTCCGGCAGATCCTCCACATCCACTGGAAGGATTGTATCACCAACAACGAGGTCCTCTCTCGCGCGGCCCTCCCCAGTGTTGAGGCCACTATCCTCCAGCACCGCCTTCGCTAGGTGGGACACGTCGCTCGGATGGAACCCTCTCGCCTTCCTAAAATAATTCTCTTCGGAGAACTGGCCCACGGCAAAAGACCATGTGAAGCCCCTAAGCGCCGTTACAAGGACCAACTCAAGCTCTCTTTGACACAAGCTGGTATCCCCCCAACTAACTGGGAAGACATGGCTCAGGACCGGTTGGTGTGGAGACAAGCGGTCAAGAGTGGCGTGGAGTGCTTCGAAACTCAACGGAGAGAACGGGATAAACAACGACGCGAGGAGAGGAAAGCGAAGGCGACGCAGCCCCAGCCTCCACCGACCCTCCCCTGCGTTTCATGCCTGCGGCTTTTCCGGCACCGACTGGGGTTGCTCAGCCATATTAGATATCGACACGGAGGAACATCCTCAATAGAAGGAAACGAGAGGATGCCGACGACGATATATATATATATATATATATATATATATATATATATATATATATATATATATATATATAAACTGTGAAGAATGAATATCCGTTATGTTGGTGACATTTTCTCAGAGTGGGATGATAGGTGGGGTGCGTTCGAGGTATTTCTGGGCAACTTGAACCAATTATCCTCCAACATTAAATTCAAAACCTAATGGGAAGAAGGTCAGCAAATCCCTTTCTTAGATATTTTAATAAGAAGGATTGATGGAGATTTATTCTTCACATTTTATAGGAAACCTACCCATTCAGGTAGTTGTCTCCACTATTTCAGAAACTATCTCGACAAAGTCAAGACGAGTGTTGCTTCCAGCTTTTTTCTGAGAGCTTTTAGGATTTGTAGTCTTAGGATCTTGGACCAGGAGATTGGCCTCATCAAAAGGCAAATTTTGAAGTTGGCATACCCGTCCTGGTTACTGGATCAATCCCTCAGCAAGGCTAGAGCCAGCTACCATAAAACTTCCATTCCCACCAGACAACCCTATTTCAAAGACGTTTTAAAAATCCCATATTGTAACTCCATCAAGTCTTCTTTTAATTCAATCCCCCACAGCCGCCTCACAGTTGCTTATCATTACCCTAACACAAACAAATTGTTAATGTCCATCCAAAGGTTAAGGGGAGATGAGGCTACAGGAGTTTACAGGCTACCATGTAGATATTGTGATTTAGTGTACCTTGTCCAAACCGACAGGGATCTTAACACCAGGTTAACGGAGCACAAAATATCCATTAGATATCCTCAGGAAAATTCCCCTGTTTTTCAACACGTCAGCACCAAAAACCATAGTCTTGACTGGGATAAGGCTAGAATATTGTTTAAGCCCAACTGCAGCTTCAGGAGAAAAAAATTTGAATCCGCTTTAATAGAAGAATGTCCGAACTTGAACATCTCCAAAGGTCAATGGTTCCCGGACATAATCTCACGGCTAGCTGTGAGACGTTTGGTTAAAAATCTTCACCCTCCTGACCCGGTCCCCCACCACGCCTGACCCTACATCCCTTCTGACCTCACACCTCTACCCACATATCCCCTCCTTTTTTACTCTGCCCTTCGTGACTGAATGTTTTGTGTCTAGCTATAACTGCTCCTCATCCACTTACATCTTAGTTGTATTTATGTCCCCAACATTTCTTGTACTTTCCTGAAGAGGGCCATAGCTATTAACCGAAATATAGAAGTTATACTTCTAAGTTTCCTTCTATTCCGACTGTGGGTTCTTCGTGATTACACACACACACACACACACACACACATATATATATATATATATATATAAATATATATATATATATATGTTAGCGACGTCAAGACGGGTCAGGGTAACATCATATATTATATATATATATATATATATATATAATACACGTGTGTGTGTGTGTGTGTGTGTGTGTGTGTAATCCATACGCTCATCCATTAATTAGTACGTATCAATTAATTCACTTAATTTATTTTGCTTTATTTCATTTTCTTTTTTCTTTTGTAATGTGATCTTGCCTTGTTTCATCCCATTTGATCAATTTTGTTTAATTTGGTTGAATTCAATTTATGTTAGAACATTCATTCGCTCTTAATTTCTCTTTGTTTTTGATATACTTGTACATTTGGTCTTATTTTTTATCATGTGTTGATTGATAGATTGATTTATCTATGTGTTTGTATATTCATTTTTCATTTGGGTATCTATTTGTTTATTTATATATTTAGTTATTTGTTTTAATTTTCTATAACTTGGTGACTTGGATGCAAATGGCACAAGGTCCCGCTTCCAAAGGTACGATAACCCATTTTGACGGTAGACAAATTTCCCGTTGTGCATGATCAGATTTGGATGACACAGTGTCGTAGGCTGATCAGACAAAGCCATCAACTTATTTTGATTATGTAATACCTTGTTTCGATGACGTCATTTCGTGTTTTGATGATGTAATTTCGTTCTCTAATGATGTCATGTCGTGCCCAGATTATATTATATTTCGCGACTACATGACATTGTCCGTTGATTATGGCAGGTTTACTTTTAACGGTGTAATATGTTCGCGTCGCGCATAATTTGTTTTCATTGTGAAATTATGCTTCATGACAGGAGCAATTCTTTTCATAATCTGCATAATGAGCCTATGTTGATATCTTGTGTGGTTTTATATGCGAAAAAATTATGTGGGTGTGACAATTTCTATTTTTATTTTCTTAATCGTTCTTCAATTATCTGCCCACTTCGCTTTGTTCAGTCAGTCTGTACAATACGTTCTTTTTGTTTCGCTTTTTTTTTCTAATCGTTGTGATACCATGTTTGGGGGTATCTAGTTTCAGATACTCTCATACATTTGAGTGAGCTCGATTATTTTCGCTGATTACCTCATGTGTTCTTTTTTTTTCAAAAAGATAAAATCTGTTATAATGAATAAATATCATTGGCTTACACTCAAAATTAGCTGCCGTTTTTCATTATGCGTTGCTGTGAATGAATTGATGTAAATTATACGAGATGACGCTGTAGGTCACGGTGTGTTTTGTGTCATGTCAGAATCGACCGAAGCCGACCTAGATCGCGATATACGCCCTGATGCATGAGAGATACAATTCATATCATATGTCATTATACGTATGAAATTATATGATTATTTGCAATGTATAATCCCGTCAGTTGCGGAGGTAATGATTACGCGTACGCTGGTCGAGCGTACACATTGCCTATCAGCCCAGTTGTCGGCGTATGTGACATACAAAGTTCAGCTTTATTACTTCACTGCAGGATCACCTGCCTATCCACTGGGTGGACGGTACAGCCTCTGTGTCTCGCCACATTGGCTTAATCTGACTTGATATAGTTATGAGTAATGTCCACTGTTGCAGAGAAGGATTGGGAAGCCATAAAAATGCGTCTCGAACAATTTCCTATGACACCTTCCGGAGTTCGAACCCGTGCCTCCCACGTTTAAGACCGGAACGCTGACCAATGCTCTGCCCACGATCCACGTGACATATGACGTATGATATAACGTGACATTATTCTTGCGTATAAGCATGTTAATACTATTCCAGTATCACGCAAATGAAAAATTAGCTTCATTCTATTGTGCATTTGAAATATCTACTTTTTTCTACGGATTGTTACGTTAGGAGGTTAGCTTATCTTAAGGTTGGAGCTATTAGACACCGTAAATTCATGTCGAATATCCGTGTTTGCTTGATTCTGGAATTTTACCAGCATGTTCTACATCAAATCGCAACTGTAGATTATTTTTTTTCAAGGGTGTGACACTTCGTCACTATCAAAATTTAACCTTGCGCTGTGGAAGGGGTCCCCCGGGCTGAATAAAATGGACTGGCGGCAGTTAGAATAAAAAAATATATCTTTTTAATGCAGTGATGAGAGACAATTCCGTTAGTTGAATAAAGTCATTTGGCGGCAGTTATTCGACTCTATATAAGATATAGAGGGTTGTCACGTATAGGTTAACCTCCCCAGAACGGAAGGAAGCACCTCTATGGACCAGAGTCACTCCATGATGATTTTTTCCGCTCTTACTGTCCCTCCTTTTGCTACTGCCCTCTTTGAATTTCTCTTTGACCACCTCTACGGTCACACATGTACGACTCAAGTGAGTTCGTTTGAGTAGGAACGACTTCGTTTACGATTTTTCATTTTTTCGGCTCTCCAAATGTCAGATTACCTTTGTGTCATATATTGATAAGTTGAATGACGAACTAAGAGAAGTTAAATATATACGAATATCAAACATGTTGTTAAAGTGTCCTAAGGTAAGTCTAGAATAATGTAGGCGAAGTCGTCTTCCAGATTTTCAAATTCACAACATTGGACGAGAATCGTGATAGTGTGACTGAGGCTCCACCTCTTTGTTACGATATTGTCCCCAAGGATAGAAGCGCTGGTTATCGGCGATAAAGTACAACTCACTGACTTGAAACCAGTAACCCCCCGCGGTGGCAGGCAACGATCCTCGGATCTCATCGTAGTTCTCTTTGGAATGAAACTGAACTAATGTATGTTATGTATAGGACTGTTTCCCTACTCCTATGAAAGGTGGAGGTAATGTAGTCAAGGGGAGGAAGGGAAGGAGAGAAAACATGTATACATTAGAATTAGACATGTATGCATTAGAATTAGAAAACGTACATCATCTGAGCTTGTTAGAGAAGGAACGTGTTATCATCTGTAGTTTGATAACGGTACTATCCACAATCTCCTTTTTGTTGCTTTGTTGGAATTTAGATAGTGGGCAGACGGGCAAGTTGGCCTTCGGAGACCAGTAAGGACCTTTCTCAAGCTTAAACTCTTCTTTAGATTCATCCAGTTTTGGTGTACAGTCGGGGAAACAAAATATTTGGTACTTTCTGGAGTGTGGAGTCTTGGCGTCTGGTGATCATGAAGGAAGGTGAGGAGGAGCGTACGCCAGGAGGCGCTGAGTAGCTGCGGCCGAAGACGTCCTCTTTGATGCGCTTCTTGGACATTTGGGGTAGGTAACAGTCACTGATGGGAATCGGAGAGAAGTGCAGGATTCGAACCCGGAATTAGGAAGGTACGAGACCCTATTGTAATTATGAATAAGCAGTTTCATATTTACTTTGTTATAAAAACTAATACTAGCGGATACTTTTTTCATTTGTGTGTATATTAAAACCTTTGTAGTACCAATACATTATACCAAAGCACTGAAGGAATGTTTACATATTTGCACCAAGTATAGATTTTCTCTTTCCCAAATCTATCAAGTCATCCAAATTGAAGAACATATAACTGATTCTTCTTCGGGGAACTCCTGAGTATGTTGGATGAGGATTGACCATCCTTCCTTAGCAGGGCACAAGATCAGTCCAGTCAATTGCTCAGTCAACCTGTTCAGTGAAGTCAGTAAGCCAATTAATCTGTTCAGCCCAATCAATCAGTCAATCAATCTGTTCAGTCCCGCTAATCAGTCAATCTGTTAATTTCCAATCAATCTGTCAATCAACCTGTTCAGCCCAATAAATCTGTTCTGTCCAACTCATCAGTCAATCAATCTGTTTAGTCCAATCAGTCTGTCAATCAACTTGTTCAGTTTAATCAGTCAATCAATATGTTCAGTCCAATCAGTAAGGTAATCTATTCTGTCGATTAATCTGTACAGTCCAAACAGTCAGTCAATATATACAGTCCAATTAATCTGTTCAGTCCAATCAATCAATAAGTTAATCTATACAGTCGATCAATCTGCACAGTCTAATCAATTAGTCAATCAATATGTAAAGTCCAATTAATCTGTTCAGTCCAATCAATCAGTCAATCAGCTTAGTCCAATCATTCTCCTCACTTCAACCAGTCAATCAGTCTGCTACCTCTGGCTCTCTTGGACAAAAAAACCCGCGACCTCCAGGAATCCGGCCACGGCCACTCGACTGGTCTATAGTTTAATCGTGGAAGATATCTTGTAGATGCAGGATCGTCCGAGAGGAGAGGTACCATACTACCTGGTTTTGTGGTAATCAAGATGCGCAGATCTTAACCTTTAGGTTTAAGAAAGAAATACCTGTAGGCAAGAATTGGTTTACCAACACAGTGGTTAACGAATGGAATAAACTTAGTAACCATGTACTGAACGCTCAAACAATTGTTTATTTTAGGAGAAAATTAGATAACTTTATGGATAGGGATTGCAGGTGGTAATGGGCATGGAACTGCCTAGTGTAAGTAGTATGGTCTCTGGCAGTCTGCTCCATTCATATGATCTTATGTTCATTGGTGCGCAGAATTCCCTCACCACCTTCAGCTGAATTAAGTGTTCTGTAGTTAGCCAGAATAAAAACCCTAAGGTGCGACAAGGTAATACATGAAATCCTGGGAATACATGAATTAATCCTTAGTAAATCTTGTCGACTGAACAAAGGTATTTAGCGAAAACCATAGAAGAAGTGAATACGTTAAAAATCTCTTCGCCAACGGGTTAATCCAGATTAACTTAACTGGTTGGCAGCAATTCTTAACCTGGGATCTATGAACCCCTAATGGTCCTCAGTGTGGTTCACAAGTGGCGCCACAATCCACTTAGTGGTAGTTAGTGGATGCCTAACAATTCATTGTTAGAAAGTGATCTCCGGAAGGCTAAAGAACAGCAATACATAAAGTATGGGGTTACGTAAGAAAGCCTATTGAGAGACCATGCGTGGCTTGATTACCTGATCGGCTTTCTTCAACTACATTAAATCGTCTTGCGCTACAAGTGGTTGCCGCATTCCGTGCTTGGCTCTCGTCGAGAACGGACCTACACCTGAAGGTGCGAAACTATCGCCGTCAACTACTTGAATCCAGTGCTCGTCGTTAACGACTCGTACCGGCTGTCTCAAGTTGTGTTACAGTGCTACAAACTACTGCGCGCTAGTAAATCAGCCTACCTTCTTATCAAGGCCCTCCCTTCCTCGATGGAATACTCGGGGTCGGAAGCGGCGTCCAGCTTAGAGCAGGACTTAATGATTTCCGACACTGATGACGACATTAGTGTTAACCACTGGCCCGACCTGCCTCGTCCTACCTCCACTCCCCATCACCCTCCAACAACCACCCAGCATGATACCCACCAGTCTACAGCGCTCCCCAGTACCAAACGGCGGGCCGACGACACCTCTACCTTCCCCGCAGGAGAATGTCAACCGCCTGCTGCCAAGACGATCAAGGGAACCTCAAGTGAGTGTAATAAGGCTCCTATTCGCCCTACCCTGCCTAATCACAGTGCTACTCCCGTTGCCCCCACCCGACCCTCACCCGCCCTTCCAGCATTTGCTCCCCGAGACAAGTATATTAAGTTGGCCTTTAGCGGGAACCCATCCACAGAAGTTAAACTCCGCTGGCTGTCAACTATCACCAAGACTTTCCACCTGCAACGGGATACGGCCGAGGTTAAGATGGCTGCACTCACCTCTCGATTCATCTACATATCAAGACAACGCACAGACATCCTGGACCGAGTTACTACAAATGAATTTATGTCACTGCCTCTTCTCCCTCAAGACTCCCCCGAAAGACCACGTAAGTACCCCCAATACCTGCTCACTCGCTATCCCGTTGACGTGGATCACAAGCTTGCCCTACAGCTCCCAGGAGTACACTCAGCCAGGCGCTTCATGCAGAACGGTACCCCCATCAACCGCATTGTTATTGTGTGGAGCCTCCCCGAAACACCCCCCGACACCATTAGCTTTGACTTCCTCCCTCTCCTCCCCCCGTGTCAAGTCCAAAGACTCCGTGACGACCGACCCTGGTGCTACAGGTGTTGGGGTATCGGTCACATATCCAGGTACTGCTCCGCCTCCCCTAAGTGTGCCTGGTGTGCCGCCGCCCATGAATCCAGAGAATGTCCCGTCCGAAGTGCGCCCCCGCCCCCATCTGCGACTACTTCCACCTCTGAACCTCCACCACAACCGAACCCATCACAATGGAAGTGCCCCCGATGTCTACAGCCAGGTGTCAACGTCTGGCACGGCTGTACTCGGCGCCAGACCCAGACCAATGGCCCCACCTCAGCCCCACCACCTCCTCCCGCCCGGACTGTCCTCTCTGCTCCCACCCCCCCTCAGCAAGACGCTGCCCTCCGTAAGGCCGTTGCAGCCCTTCAGGCGCGATGTGCAGCACTCGAAGACCGCTTCGCCTCCATTGACACCAGGATTGACAGCCTTGTCTCAGGCCAAACTACTACTGCCACCAGACTCTCCACACTGGCGGAATCCCAACAAACCCTCGTCTCCTCCATCTCCATGCTTGCCGAGAGAATGGAATCCATTGCAACTCGTCTCGACAAACTCTGTAAGTTACAACCCAGTACTAGCCAGTCTTCCTCGAATCGTCCATCCACCTCCACACTCCGGTCTCCTACTAGCAAACGCAACGTTCGTAACTAACATTCACCTAGACCTCCTTTCATGGAACATCAATGGTATCACCAACCACAAAAAGTACACACAATTGAAGGCATATGTACAGACACATCACCCTTGTGTCATTTTTCTACAGGAGGCGTTTCCAAACCGGCCCAACACTGCACCACAGGCACCCTCCCTTCCCGGATATATCCCCTATATTCATACGATACGAAACGGTCTTCTAACATACATACACAATACACTGATACACCGTCTTCTGCGCTCCTCTACAGACCCTGACGTAACATTCCAACTCTTCGAGATAGAAATTGGGGGCGGAATCCTACAGCTCTGCAATATCTACTCTGCTCCCGCACGTCTTCGTCCAACCACTCTTCCACCACCTACGATCAAAGGTATAATATACGCAGGGGATTTCAATGCTCGACATCCTGCATTGGGAGATCGTCCTGGCACCACTAACCGCCCTGGTGTTCACCTACTATCCTTCATCCGACAACATCATCTGACCCGCTGGGACACAGGTGGCGCCACACACTCCCGGGGAGGCACCCTGGACCACGTCCTCACCTCTGGCTTGGTATCATCCCGCATCCAGTGCTCCTCAGTACCTGCATTATTCTCAGACCATATTGCTCTTCTCTTCCACTATTCTCTTCCTACGATACCTACACCCCCTATCACACGCCTACGCCTCACTATACCCCCCAAATACTGCCCGACGTACATTTCATACATGACCTGCATACTACCTACCTTAGACTGTTCCTCCCCCGACCAGTTATACAATAGCCTTGTCTCCGCCACCCACGACTTTTACAGGCTTTACGTATCACGACCCCACCTCCAACGTCGCCCTCCTCCTCACTCGTGGTACCTAGACACCCGACTTCAGGACGCACAGAAAGAAGCGGAGCGCGTTGGACTCATGTTCCAAACTAACCCATCTCCTGAACTACTTCATCGTTACCAGCAATCCAGAGACGATTTGACAACCCTCCTAGAATGTGTAAGTACCGACTCCTGGAAGAGATTCACGGACAGAATTAATCACCAAACTAGTGTAGCCTCCATGTGGCACCTTATTCGCAGGGTAATTAAGAAGTCTCCTGCTACTGCCCGTCATCATTCCCCCACCGTATTTGCCGAACAGCTCATCGTCACGTGGTCAAACCAGTCCAACCCTGCCAACCTACCTACCCCCGTCCAGGATGCCCTCTCCTTCGGTGCTTTTGCTCGTGGACTCCGCTTAGTACATGCTCTGCTGCAAGAGGATGATGAAGAAAATATACCAATCACTGAAGATGAACTACGACGTGCTCTCTTGAGAGGTAAAGCCACGTCCCCTGGGGATGATGGCATTACCTACAATGTGCTACGATTACTGCACCGTGTACCCGGTAACCCCCTCCTTCGCCTCTACAATATGTGTCTACGAGATGGATATATCCCACATGCCTGGACCACGAGTACAATAATCCCCATACCAAGCCCGGTACAACAAATTTCAGGCCCATCTCCCTTACATCCTGCTTCTGCAAAGTAATGGAAAGAATCTTGCTCACCCGACTGATGTACCAACTACAAGATCGCCTTTCTCCACGTCTCTTCGGCTTTCTACCCCAACGCAGCACCCATCACTGCCTCGTCGACTTATATTCTCGCCTCTCCCGTGACAGTGTTGTGGCATTTATAGATCTAAAAAGTGCATTTAATATAGCAAACCGAGACGTTATTTTAGATCAATTAATTGACTTTGGAATTAAGGGTAAATTACTACGATGGATTAAGGGCTACCTCAGTAACCGAACCTCCCGTGTCTTCTTTAGCGGTGCCTACAGCTCCTCACGGGATTTTCATCTCGGCACTCCTCAAGGAGGGGTACTAAGTCCATTTCTCTTTAATATACTTATGCATCGTCTCCTCACGTCTTTGCCCACTATTCCTGAGGTCACAATTACATGCTATGCAGATGACCTATGTATTCACTCTACCTCCCCAACACACCTACAACTCTTTCTTACTTCTCTCTCCCAAGCTTCTGCTAACTGTGGCCTTGTTGCTTCCCCACAGAAGAGCAGAATTTTCTCCTACCGCCCTCCTGCCACGCTGCCAGAGTTCATGATTGGAGACTGCATCATCCCACTAAGCTCCCAGTACTGCTACCTTGGTGCACCAGTACGAATCTCGGAAACTCTTTCTGCCCGGCGTCAATCCCATACCGTAATTCGTGAATTGCTAGATCGTCTCCAACGTCGGCTCCGGCCTCTCCAGTGGCTCACCAACAACTCTTCCGGTATCTCCATCCCCGTGGCCAGAACTGTCTATATTACTTTTATACGCTCTGTTGTTGATTACCTCTCCCCTGCCTTAATTCAACTTCCTCGATATGCTTTAGAGCCACTGGAGATTTTTCAGAATAAAGCCATGAGAATCATTCTCGGTTGCCCAATGACTACCAGAATTGTCAACATGCAACGGGAATTACGGCTTCCATCCCTAGTTGAGAGGATTTATTCTAATGTCACCTGCCTCACAGTTAAGTGTATACACTTTCCCCACATCTCACCGCACTTCACAGCACTGGTCAGAGATTCTCTCGGCCCCGCTCCGCCCGTCCCCCGCCTCATGCCCCCCGGTCGCCGTCTTATAAAGTCTTCTCCTCCTTCATTCGCAGCCTAGATTTACAAGTACCAGTAGCTGACATACCCCCAGGCCCTCCCCCGTGGACGCTACCATCGCCTGTGGTTAGCTTCACTCCTACAGCAAAATGTGACCCACCTCCTCTACAACTACAGCTAGCCTTGGAACATGTTACCCAGGTAACATCCTCCATCACTGCTCCGCATCGCCTCTACACTGACGGGTCACTACAATCGGATGGTGCAGCTGGAGGAGCAGTCTACTCACCTGACCTACCGCCGCCTCCTGAGGGCTGGGTCGGCCGTCGACTCAGAGATCACTCCAGCTCCACGTTGTGTGAACTATACGCCATCTTAGATGCTATCAGTCTCGTTTGCCAAAGAGGAGTGAATGCTGTCATTATATGTGACTCTAAGCCTGCACTGCAATCCCTCACCGCTATTCATCCCACTCACCATTCTGTTGTACAACAAATCCTTTCCTTTCTATCCCTACTAACTATCCGTAATCTCTGCATTGAATTTATTTGGATTCCATCTCATGTAGGTTTGCACCACAACACCAAAGTAGACCGCCTAGCAAAAGAAGCCTGCCGACTCCCCCGTCGTGGTGATGGACGACCTCTCTCCCTGCTATGTTACCTCAACAGGGTCCGCTCCGCTGCACTTCTGCCTGAGCAACGTCGACGGAACACCGAGAGACCCTTCAGTGTCACCATCACCCACTACGAATCCGTATGCCGCCACAAATACAAGTACCGCCGCAAGGGACTTATGGTTCGTCGCCACAATGTTGTCTCAGCCCGACTGCGACTAGGCTACCGTCCACCGTGGCAGGTCGCCGGGGTGGAGGGCGAGCATGTATTCACAGAATGTCGCCTATGCCACGCTCCACTAGCCAACACCATCGAGCACTACTGCCTAGCGTGCCCCACTGTAAAACATCTAATACCCCAGGGACTACCATTAGATGCAATCTGTCGTCATCTCCTATCACAAAATAGATTAGATGAAATACTTGTCCGTTACCCCCGCTTTGGTGGGTTCTCATAATACCTGATGCCCTGCGTGACATCTCAGTCTTATTCCCCTTTTAATGAATGTACAATACCCAGTGTCGTAAATGTTACCTGCAACCCATGTATTTGTATATGTATATAAGTGTATGTGTACGTGTGTAAGCATGTGCATACCAGTTGCCTTCCTACATTCATTATGAAAACCTCCCCCACTGTATGACGCTAATGCGTAATAAGTTAAATAAAAAAAAAAAATAAAAAAAAAAGTGGTTGCCGCACACCCAGAGACATGCTGGCGGTGGTTGGGGGGAGTGGCAGACTAGGTGGCGGCACACTAGGCTAGTATGTTACTTGCTTTTGAAACTTCGTTTGAGTAGAAACGACTTCGGTTACAATATTCAAGACTTCCGTGAGAACATCTCAGCAATGTGTCTGTCATTCGTATAGGTTTAACTTCTTTTAACTTCTCTTAATTTGGAAATTTGAAAAATAGAAGATCGTAACCAGAGTCATTTCTACTCAGATGAAGTAGCAAAAGATAGTAGTATGCTAGAGAGAAATGTCATGTCTAGTGTGCCGCCACCATTAAGAAAATGCATCCTTGTTAACTCCTATTTATTTCATTTAACCGAGCAATGGAGGTCCCAATCGTTATCTGGGGGGTAATTTCTAAATCATCTGGTTACCTAAAACTACGAGATCAGTAACGATATGTCGTTGATTAATGGTGTCACTAATTATAATGAACATCATCTTTCTCGTTGTCCCAAGTGAAATCCAGAATTCAGTGAACTTAACATTTCAGTCACTGGTTTCCATTGCGCAAATGAAATCGCCTGATATGACTCCAAAGTAATTAATAAATGTCTAGTTTTGATTACCATAGTTAGGTATGTTTACCTTTACGTATGTATACAGATATCGCCAGTCTAACTTTGTGGGTTAGAATTACTTCTTTGGACATTTTGTTCCTTTCGTTTTTTAGTTTTTGTTTTCGTTGATATATTTACTTCCATCATGGGGTATTCCCATCAGCTGCGTTTCGCTTCGGTTAGGCTCTGTTTTGATTACTTTCTATTAGTACGCTATTTCCATGCGAATAAACATTCGATTGTGCTTGAGATCTTGACTTTATCATGTACTAATTGATATTGTTCTCTTGATTGTGTTGATAAGTTGCATTGTGCCTTCATTGGGTTGTGCTTCAGTGTCGGCTTGTTGTGATTATATTTTGTTTTGATGGCGCCGTTGTGAATGCGTTGTTTTGTTTTCGAATTGCAAGTCCAGAGCCGTTTTCAGAAGACTGCGTCCTGATCATATTTTTGCTTTGATGACTTTGTTTTAACTGTTTTGTTGCGACGAAAATGACAAACATTAGCTTTGATTATACTTCGCCATCATTTAAGCCGTGTTTGTTTTCTCTGAAGGCCTCTTTTGTGGTGATGTGATTTTTGTGATCTTGATTATGAGGCAGTTTGTTTCGTTAGTCTGTTGAAAAATCGGGTCGACGATGCTTCTGTGACGCTCGTTTTGCAGATTTTGTTATTGTTTAATACCAGAGCGGACCTCTTGCTAAAAGAGGTTAAAATACTCTTAGTTAACCCTCTACCTTACGACAACGCAGCTTAAATACTTCATTATGGTTAGCCGACTTAATGCGGTTTAGGGTAACGTTTCATGAAAGGATAGGCAGAGATGGTTCACTCGATCTATGGTTCACTCCACTGGGGGCAAAGAATAATATGTGTCAGTGGTAAAATGGTAATAATAACATTCATTCTAACTAGAGTGATATGAACAGATGAGCGAAATTATATTATAATCTATATTAATAAATCCGAATGTGTGGGTCAGTGTGTTCGCAAAAAATGATAAAAATATTTACTTTAAACACGAATAATATCACATAGATTGGCACTATGATTGGGACTATAAACATCGGTGATCATGGAAAGGATACTTGACAACTTCCAAGTAGTGTTGTTGTCCTTTTGGACACTATTGCACCGAAGATGTCGAGGGCCGATTTGTCTTTCATCCATTGAAATAGTTTTTTTTTTTTTTTTTTTTTTTTTTTTTTTTTTTTTTTTTTTTTTTTTTTTTTTTTTTTTTTTTTTTTTTTTTTTTTTTTTTTTTTTACTCCCGTTCGTGGCACCCCTCACGATGGCAAAAGGTTGATGGCCTAAACTAAATAGATTATTCCTTACTTTTTTGTCTGTCGGCAACTGATTTCATTCATCTCTGCGGCAACCCTCCCCACCCTCGTTAAAGCAGACACGTAATGAAATATTCTCCTACTGAAATTTACGCCAGTATTTTGTTTTGATTAAAAAAAAATTATTAACTCAACCTCTAAGTTATATAGGATAAAGTCATACACCAGTATTTTGTTTTAATTAAAAGTGGTTTATTAATTCAAACTCTCAGCTATATACCCTATGCAGGAGCAATCTTTAAAGCTTCCACGGAGTGCGGGTTGTAAAGTGTAATTGTATAGTTCAGCCTTAATGGTCCACTGCAGGACCGGCCTCTCCCATGGGGATGATACAACCTCTGTACCTGACCACGGTGACGTAATCCAGATTGGTAAGGTTTGATACAAATGTAGAGATATTGGGGCAAATTATGGGAAAGGTGGAGGGGGGAAAACACGGGTCTTTATCTGAATATCGAGTTTATTCCTGACCGGTTTCGCTTACAATAGCTTCTTCATTGTAAGCGAAACCGGTCCAGAATAAACTTGATATTCAGATAAAGACCCGTGTTTCCCCCTCCACCTTTTCCATAATTGTTATGGTTGTATGAATTGTAAGAAGTGCTGCGTATGAAGTTTTTTGGTATGTTGGGATGGGTGTGGTTGTATAGTAATAAAAATATAACATGTAAACTAGGAGGAGGTCCCGAGTCTAAAAAATCCGGGAAGATTCACTCTTTCATCCTGGGTGGCCTCAAAAGAACAGAGGAACATAAGAATGGAGGAGACTGCAAGAGACCATAAGACCTTCACTAGGCAGTTCCATGTCTATTACTACCTGCCATTCATGCCCATAAAGTTATCTAATTTTCTCTTAAAACAACCAGTTGTTTCAGAGCTCACTACATGGTTACTAAGTTTATTCCATTCGTTAACTACTCTATTAGTAAACCAGACCTCGCCTATTTCTTTCTTAAAACTATATCTGTCCAAATAAAATAAATTACTACAAGTCCTGTCCTGTAGTCTTAATATGATGACCTTGCTCGAGTCACCTTTGTTAAAACTCTTGACCCATTTGAATACCTATATTAGATAACCCCGCAATCTTCGTCTTTCCAGAGTCTAAGTCAAGGCGTCTAAGCCCGTCCTTATGGTAAATTTCTAATGTACAGTTGGCTTCATTACTGGGTACTAGTGACCGGCATCTTCCGCGAACCTGTAACAAGCTTCCTTCTCTTCGTCAAACAACAATATTAGGAGGTCGTGTGAGGGGTGTAGTACTTAGAGGCAAAAGCACCTTGGCCTCCAAGGAACGACCTAAGTCAAGGCGAGAACCATTGATTTAAGTCTCGTCTTTTCAAAGTCGAAGGAGTACTTCCTTATTATTATTATTATTATTATTTTTTTTTTTTATAAGAAGTGATTAATAACAGTTGCTTTGTTCTCTTAGGTAGAATATTAGGATTTTTTGTTGATCGAAATTGATGCGCAAATAACTCACACGCTTATGGGTATTGATGCTGTTGTTGTTGTTGTTGCTGATACTCACGCCATTTGAGTCTTGTCGTCTACTAAGATGTACACTGTACACACACACACACACACACACAAAGTTCGAACCCAGGGCTGAAATGATATCGATACGCTGTACTGCGAGTCGTTACTCCAACTCTTGGGCGGGGAGTTTGGTGTGTGTGTGCGTGCAAGGTCACAACATTATCCATACGAGTAGATCGGTCATATATGAGCTCTGAGCTCTCTTCCGGGAGGGTAATAGCTATCGATCACGAGTGCAACACGTGATCCAAGACCATGGTGAATCACATGCACACATACACATCATCATCATCATCATCGTTTAAAGCCCTCTTTTGCCTTGCACTCCTATTGGCAGAAATCTATAATTTCTCCTGATGTTCAGCATGTAAACATGAAATAGGACAAGTAAGTGTGTGTGTGTGTGCGTGTGTGTGTGTGTGTGTGTGTGTGTGTGTGTGTGTGTGTGTGTGTGTGTGTGTGTGTGTGTGTGTGTGTGTGTGTGTGTGTGTGTGTGTGTGTGTGTGTGTGTGTGTGTGTGTGTGTGTGTATGTGTGTGTGTGTGAACGATACTCAGCATCTTATTTGATCTTGAAAAAGAAAGTCCACAGGCCCATTTTCTTTGTGACTGAAATGATCTTGAGCATCTCTAGCCAATACTAAAGTGGCTAAGTCTTTCTGTCTATACATGAAGCAACTATGTCTTTCTATATCTCGGGTCAAAAAGCTTTTCTAAGGTAAAAAATCGTATCATGTCTTCCATTCCGTTTTCGTTTTTCTTGCCTCGTTCTTTCCATATTTCATCACAAGATCTTTCTACCAAATATCCGGCCTCTCTCTCTCTCTCTCTCTCTCTCTCTCTCTCTCTCTCTCTCTCTCTCTCTCTCTCTCTCTCTCTCTCTCTCTCTCTCTCTCTCTCTCTCTCTCTCTCTCTCTCTCTCTCTCTCTCTCTCTCTCTCTCTCTCTCTCTCTCTCTTTCTCTCTCTCTTTCTCTCTCTCTTTCCCTTTCTCTTTCTCTCTCTCTCTCTCTCTCTCTCTCTCTCTCTATATATATATATATATATATATATATATATATATATATATATATATATATATCCTACTCATTCCATTCACTCAATCTCTCACTCACTCTCCCACTCACTCAATCTTCCACTCCCGTCATTCATTCACCATCCCACTCCTTCCCACTTCCACCCTCTCATTCTCTCACTCTGCCCTTCTGTTTTTCTTCATCGCCCTTGGCTTAATCGCCACGCCTTGGAGGGTTAGTAAATTAATTCGATTAACTTAGTCTCAGTGCGTCTTCTGACTAATTTTGCTTTGGCTCACAGTTGGCTATTCTATTCAGATTAAGGGAGTCTCTGGTGCTTTACAGGCCGACTTTTCTTTTTGGTTAGGGACACCAACTTTTTATCTGTTTGTCTTGTCTCTCTTGTTTAATTGCGTTTTCTTTTGTTATTCTATTTAATTTAGTTTCTTTTTTTATCTTTTTCGTTTTCCATTTTATCTTTTGTTTATTTTATTTCGTTTGCATACAATTCAGTTAACCTATTGTTGTCTTATTTATTTTATTTTATTTTAATCTAATTCAGTTAACTTATTTTATTGGTATATTTCAATTTATTATAATCTAAGTTAGTTAACTTATTATCTTATCTATTTCCTTTATTTTTTTTATCTAATCCAGGTAGATTAATGTTATTGATTTTTTTTAGTCTATTAACTTATCATTCTATTTCTCATTTTGTTTTAATCTAATTCAGTTAACTTATATTCATTCTATCCATTTCTTTCATTTTAATCCCATTCAGTCAATTTATTGTTATTTTATCTGTATCTTTTATTTCAGTTTTCTTTTTTGTTGCGTATCTCCCCTTCCCGGCCACGGGTCACACGGACGCTGGCTGGGTCCCTCGGATCTTCGGTCGTCCTGACTTGAGTTCATCCTGGCCGGCCGTGCCTCTTCCTTACTTTGATTGCTTTTCTTTCCCAAGAGGGGGGAAGAAAGGGCGGGGGCGTAAATATCGTACTACGTTGAAAAAAACATGTGCATGGTTGCATTCATGCATACATACATACGTACATACATACATTCATGCATGCACACTGTACATACATATATACATACCATACATACATAGTGTACATACATACATACTGTACATACATACTGTATATACATACATACTGTACATACATACATACATACATACATGCACACTGTACATACATATGTACATACATACATACACAGTGTACATACATACATACTGTACATACATACCTACATACATACATCATGTACATACATATTGTATGTGTGAGTATGTGTGTGGGTGAATGAGTGTGTGTGTGTATGTTTATGTTTGTGTAAGTGTAAGTAGAATATGGGAGGGAGTGGGAAAGGGGGGGAGATGGAGAGTTGCATCTCCTTTTCCACTGTCTCTCGACCCTCCCTCCCTCCCTCCCTCCCTACCTCCCTCGAGTTTCATCTATCATTCCATTTTCTCCTCTCTCTTTGTCAGTACTCCGTCTCGCCTCTTGGTCATCTTATTCATTCTATCCCCTATCCTCCCTTTCCTCTCCTCCTCCTCCTCCTCAGCCTCTTCTTCCTCCTCATCCTCTTTCTCGTCCTCCTCCATCTCCTCCTCCTCCTCCTTCTCCTCCTCCTTCCTCCCTCCTCCTTCCTCCCTCCTTCTTCCCCCCTCCTTCCTCCCTCCTTCTTCCTCCCTCCTTCTTTCTCCCTCCTCCTACACTTCCTCCCTCCTCCTACACTTCCTCCCCAGCCTCTTCCTGCTCCTCATCTGTTCTTAGTTAATTTTGTTCTGACTAGTACGTATGCTCACGAGAACACTGAGCGTGTCTGCTTCTTAGTGGGAGTTATTCCTTTTCAGTAAGTGACTCCTTTTCTTATTTCTGTAGTATATGAATTATCAATTCCACTTCAGAATCTGGGTCTGAATATTTCAAACTTCTTTTGGCGATTCGTCTCATAATTTTTTTCGGTTTTATACGTGTTTGTAAATGTTGACTTAGAGTAAATTATAATGTATTTCTTGTTAACGTTTTGTTGTTGCATGGTTGCCATGGCTCCATCAGTCTCATGTTGTGCAGAGATTCACTTGAAAAAGCGTAGCCCCGCCTTCTGCCTATTTAGTCGTGACATCGATGATATTAGCCTGACCTGTCACAGATATACGAAAGCTCCGAGAAATCACACGAGACGAAGAACTTTATTTAAGAAGGAAACGGGCAAGAATTTGTTGACCAAGAGAGTGATTAACGAATGGAATAGACTTAGTAATCATGCAGTGAGCGCTGAAATAATTGGTTGTTTTAAGAGAATATTAGATCACTTTATGGATAGAAATGATAGGGGGTAAGGGACATGGAACTTCCCGGGGTGTAAGAGGGGGTTTACATGGTCTAACGGTCGTCGAACGCGGTTCGACAGACGCGTGTTTAAAGTGACGTGTGAACGTGTGAACGGGGTATTTGGTTGTCGAACACGTTGGTTAAACCCCAAATACCCCGTTCACACGTTCACACATCACTTTAAACACGTGTCTGTCGAACTCTGAAATAACCTAACAATTGCTGGCTCCCCATCCTTGAATCTTTTCTCATTAAGGAATTAAACCCTACATTAATATCCAGGGAAAAGACTTGCAAATTTTTCCAGGTATGAGTCGGTCTACAACCAATGAGACAGGGACCTAGCCTAATGTGAGCGCACCTGTGTTCTGTTCTCATCAACTCAGTCTTCTACTCCGAGTATGACAGTGACCTTGTTACCAACCCCCCTGGGGTTAGAAATCACAATGTTCAGTTTCTTCGTAGAATGTAACCAACCCCCCTGGGGTTACAAATCACAATGTTCAGTTTCTACACTTTATTTACACAGTTCACGCACAGTACTATACACTATGATACACAGGGCACGTCAGACACCGACCGCCTCTGGAGCTCTCCACTCCGTTTTTGTGGGGCGGAAGTGCTGTGTCTGTAGAATTCTGAGGTGCTGTTTAGTCACCTTGAAAACAATTTTAATAGGAAAATCCGGCCCTTTACATGGTTGTTGTTAGTTCATAAATTGTTTCTTATATCCCTTTTTATAATGTATAATATATCCAGGGGGCAAGGGTTGATTACTACTGTGTTGTCGTGTGTTATTCGGAATTGGCGATTGACCGCATTTATGTGTGCGTTCGTATGTCTGTGTGTGTATCTTGGTTCCGAGTGCTCGATAACTGCTAGGTCAGCTTTCCTGCGATAAGTGCTGGGTCAGCTTGTCAGGGCGGATGTGTCTGGCGACAGAATGTCTGGGTGATGATTGTGACACCGCTCACATGATTTGTGGGAATGGTGATGTGGTTATAATGATGTATACATATCGCCCTCCCCCTGGGGTTAGGTGGCACCCGGCACCTAACGGTACATGGTTAACAAATATAATATTGATATATATATATATATATAGTTATATAGTCAGAGACACAAAATCTTTGGGTGGTTATACGTGGAGAAGGGGGGTGTGACGTTGAATTGATTGAACAAGAAATAATGGGTATGTGATGTTGTGTCTCTGAATGGGGAATAAGGTTGTGTTTCACCAGTATTTATATATATTTTCAACTTTTATCTATGAGTTTGTGTGACACTTTTATATTATTTCTGAGAACTCTTATCTGTGAGTTTGTATGGCACTATAGTATGTTTTGTGAGAAACTCTTATCTGTGAGTTTGTATGGCACTATAGTATGTTTTTTTGAGAAACTCTTATCTGTGAGTTTGTATGGCACTTTTTTTTTTTTTTTTTTTTTTTTTTTTTTTTTTTTAGAGACTCTTATCTATGGTAAGATATTGGTGAGACACAAGATAAAACTTATCCTAGGTTTACAACAATTTGGGAAAACATGTTTTAAGCATTTATTTCATGCAAAAGTATTTTGTTAGTATTATTAGTATAAAAATGATGATTAAGATTGAGAGGGCAGTGGAGGTATAGGGTAAGATTTTATAGTGCAGATCTAAAGAGTCTATATCAAGGGTACTTGATTTGTTTAGTAGACGTACCTGGTCTATCTCGCTTGGGAGGATGGTAACGGGTATCTTAGGGAGGGGTGGGAGTGTTAGTTGGGTTATGGGACCTAGATTGTGGGTGGGAAGTGGACGAGGATGGGGGGTAGTAGTGGTTGTATCCTGTGGATGGAGTTTTTGTTTTAGTGATTGAGGATATGTATATGACTCTCACTAAGGTTATAGTGGTCGGAAGGAAGTAGAGAAGGTTTGATAGATATGCGGAAGAGAGTTCTTATTGTAAATTGGCCCTTTTAACCTCCACTGAGGAATGCATGACGTCCTGCATCTTCAGGGGCGAGAGCTAGAGTGTATGTTTTAATTGCGTCGACGTAGTGTCATGTGATGGGAATTGCGCTTGGTTGGGTTATTTGTTAGTCTGGTTGGTGGGTTCTGGTTGGGAGGTGGGGTTGCGTTTAGGTTAAGTTTGACCTTTCTCAATTTCTCTCCGTGTATGGTTACGGTTGTGTGATCGGAAGGGTCCGTTAGTAGGAAAACATTGTTGGGGAGTGAGGTTGTGACTGTGAAGGGGCCTAAGAACTTGGGTTTGAGTTTGTTAGTTCTATTAGAGTCTCTGACCATGACTGTGTCTCCAAGTGTTATGTTGAGTGGAGATGATCGCTTGTGCTGTTTGGTTTTGGTTTTTTCTTGAGCTGCTTTGAGGTTTTCTCTGACCTGTTTGTATATACTTTGCATGCCTCTTTTTAGGCATTGGGTAAGGTTATCTAGGTTGTATAAGGGGGGTGGGGGTTGGTTAAAGATTTGGTAGGGTAGCCGCATTCTTTGGGCAAATATGATCTCATGGGGGGACATCTTTGTTGCGGAGTTGACTGTGCTATTGATACTAGCTTGTACCTGGGGTAGCCAATCTTCCCAACAATCCGAAAGATCGTTGGCCAAAGGTCTGAGGATTTCAAGCACTTTTCTATTTGTGCGTTCACATAGTCCATTCCCTTGTGGATGGTAGGCAGTGGCGAAGGTTTGATTTATGTTATATAAATGTGCTATTTCGCGCATTACTTCGTTCTTGAATTCATAGCCGTTATCAGACAGCATTTGTCTTGGTATATTATACCTGCAGAATATGTTGTTAACCAATGCTTTGGCCACAGTCTCTGCTGTTTTGTCTTGTAGTGGAACTAGGATGGTGTATTTGGACAGATAGTCGACTGCCGTGAGTACATAATTGGAACCTTGATGGCTCGTTGGCATTTTCAGTAGGTCAATGCCAAGTGTTTCCCATGGTTCAGCAGGGAGTGGGATGTCTTTGATATTGAGTTGTTTGGGGTCAGGTCCTCTGAATTGGTTGCAAGTTAAACATTGGTCTATATGTGTGGTTATGTCTTTTTTCATATTTATCCAAAAATATGAATGCCTAGCAGTATTCAGTGTCTTATCCCTGCCCGAGTGGCCTCCCATTGCGCTGTCGTGCAATATGTGTAGGACCTTGGGAACTGTAGGCTTTGGGGATGACAGTAACTTCTCTGTCGTTAGTGGTTCTCCTTATGATTCCGTCGACCAGTTTGAGTTCCTCTATAGGGACAGGTGGTCGGGACTGTAAGGGTGTTCTTGAAAGTAGATGTTGTTTTACTTTAGACCATGTCGGGTCTTTGTCTGTTTCTTCTCTAAGGTCTTGCATAGGAATACAGGTTGTTTTTGTTAAGGTGGATATGTGGATTTGTCTGCTTAGTGAGTCGGCTACTACGTTAGCTTTTCCAGCTAGATTTGTTATTTTAGGGTCAAAGTCTAGTAAGGTGGTTTTCCACCTAGCAATTCTGCCATGTAGGTCTTTAGAGTTAAAGAGGTAGACTAGGGGTTGGTGGTCTGTAAAGATATTTATCTTATATCCTAGTATTAGGTATTTGAAATGTTTTAAACCCCATATCAATGCAAGCCCTTCTTTGTGGGTTGTTGAATAATTACTTTCAGGTTTATTTAGTACTCTACTTGCGTATGCAATGGGGTGCTCTTTACCGTGTTCATCCTTCTGTTGTAGACCTGCGCCTATTCCTTTAGAGGAGGCGTCGGTGTAAAGAAGGAATTCTTTCTTCATGTCAGGAAAGGCTAGGACAGGAGCTGTGGTAAGAGCATGTTTAAGGGTGTCGAAGCTTGTCTGTTCCGCTTCAGACCATTTGAATGTCTCGCCTTTTCTTGTGAATTTGGTGAGAGGGGATGCTATGTGTGCAAAATTTTGTATGAAGTGTCTGTAGTATGAGGCTAATCCTACGAAACTTCTTGTTTCATCCGCGTTTCTAGGGGTTGGAAGGATGCAATGGCATCTATTTTGTCTGTGGTGGTATGGATGCCTTGGGCGTCTACCTTATGGCCTAGGAAGGTGAGTTCCGTCTGTAGGAATTTGCACTTTCCTAGTTGGATTTTCAATCCGGTGTTTTTGAGTCTTTTTAGGACAATCTCTAGTACATGGAGGTGGTCAGTTTGTGTGGGGCTATAGATGATGAGGTCGTCTAAGTAGACGAATAATGAGATTTCTATCATATCGCTGAAAATGCGATTCATTAATCTCTGTTGGGTTGAGGGGGCATTCTGAAGGCCAAAGGGCATGCGCTCGAAGTGGAAATGTCCCTTATCTGTGGAGAATGCAGTTACGGGTTTTGATTCTTCTGTCAGTTCCACTTGCCAGAAGGCTGACTTAAGGTCAATTGTGGAAAATACAGCGTTTCCGTTACCTATTGATTGTAAGACATCTTGCATGGCGGGGAGTGGGTGTGGGTCAGATTGAGTTAGGTGGTTGACTTTCCTAAAATCTACAACAGGGCGTAGGGTTCCGTCTTTCTTAGGGACTAGGAAGAGGGGACTGTTCCAAGGTGAGTCTGAGTGAGAAATTACACCTTGGTGTAACATCTCGTGCACACTGTTGTTGACTTGTGTTTTCCTACTGTGGGGTATGCGGTAAGCAGGGGTGTATGAGGGGGTGGTGTTGGGGGGGATTTGGATGTGGTGTTTGATTATATCACATTTGCCTAGGGGTTCGCCTTCTAAGGCGATAGCCGATCTATTCCTTTGGAGGAGGTTTAGTAGCTTGTTACGTATCTCTCCGTCGGCTGATGTCATTATTTGGTTGGGGTGGATAGGGGTGAGGTTTTGTGTTTGTCCTACAGTGTTGATGTGTTGAGGGAGTGGTTCCTGGATTGGGGAATTATGGAGGTGAACTGAACAAATGTTTGTGTTCTTTCTGATTTTGCGGTGTTGGTCTGAGAGATTCGTTAACATAGCTAGGGTGTGTTTATTTTCTGACACTACATCCCATGAAGATTCTAGGGTTATGTTATTTATTCTTGACGTATCTGGGTCAATTATGACATCCTGATGTTCTATTGCTCCGGGTATGTATAGTGGAACTGTTATTGAATGTCTAGGGGGTATGATGACTGTGTTAGACATCAGTGCTTTTGAGGTGACATAAGGGGGTGGGCGGAATGAGTAGCTCTTAGTTGGAGAGGGGTTATTTAAGCCAGATAGACATGAAAGGGGTTGTGTGTCTGGGTCGGGTGTTTCAGGAGTTTTGGAAATGTCATTTACATCTTGGAAGGAGATTTTGTTGGTATCTAAGTTAATTATTGCCTTCCAGTCCCGTAAGGACTTTAAACCTATTATACCTTGTTGGTCGAGACTCCATTCATCAGCTAAGTGGAAGGATGTGAGGCCTACCTGGGATTTGTTAATTTCTATATCTAAGTCTATCCTATCATGAAGTGATATTGCACTTCTTTCTATCAGTAGGCCTTCTGTGTTAGAGTACTGGATTTGGGGTGGGTCATTAAGTGCTTCGTAGAGAGTTCTGGGTATGAGGTTCAGGTTTGTGCCTGTATCAACTATCATGTCAACACTTATTTGATCTAGTTTTACCTTTAGAGTGATATAGTTGTGTGATGTGTCGGACGTTCCTATGGTGGTTTGGTGCGTGAGGCTGGTACACGTTCCCCCAATCGGTGTTGAGTTGTGTGTGTTGTGTGGGAGGAGGGTGTTTGTTGTGATGCCGTTACTGGTTTGTTTGTTCTCTGATGAGGATGTGGTTGTGATCATTGTTGACAACATTCCTCGTTGGAGTGAGTTGTGGTTTTGTGTAGGTTGCAGTATTTACCTGGCCGTGTTGGTCTTGATATGTTGAGTGGTGTGGGGGGGTGCGTGGGTGGTTGGGTTTGTTGTTGGGCTCTACATTGGGAATCTGTGTGGGAGGTAGTTCCATGAACTGAGCAAGGGGTAGTGAGGTGTCGTGTCTGTGGTTGTTGGTGTTGCTGTGCTCTACATTGGGCATCTGTGTGAGTCGTTGTTCCATGAACTGAGCAAGGGGTAGTGCGGTTTGGTGCTTGTATTTGTTGTTTTTGTATGCAGTCTCTGGTGTTGTGAGTTGTTGAAAGATGGTAGGAACACCAGGTTGATGGTTGTGCTATATTGGAGCTAGGGGCCTGGTGTGACTGGAGGCTAGCATAATGGTGCTGGTCAGAGAGGGAGATGTTACAAGCGTTGGTTATCTCTAAGATATAATCATAAGCTAATGGGTTTCTGGTGTTTAAATCCCTCTACTTGCCTCTTTTTGACACTTTGGTGGGAGTTGGGAAAGATAAAGGCCTATCTCTAGTAATGTGTATAGGTTTTCTAAAGTCATTGTTTTCTTTCCTGAGAGGTCTGTGAAGGTCCAAGGGCTTTGGTTTTCTAGATTTTCCCTAATTTCGTTTATTGCATTGGCAACATTGTCTTTGATGTTAGTTTGTTTTTGAGTTCTAGTGTTGTTTAGAAATGTGAGGAGAAAGTTAATGTTGTTTGTTTGTTTGTTCTGAAAGACATTAAAGAGGTGTGTTTTATATTCAGTGTATGTGATTCCGCCTGCAATCAGATTATCAAGCATCCGAGCCGTGGATCTATGCTCATCTGATGCTTCTATTTTCTGGCGGCATAGATTTATCTTTTCTAAGTCAGAGTAGTTTGGATTTTTTGAGAAAAAAAGGTCACATGCCGTCAGGAAGTCAGTGATGGAGAGTCCACTAGTTTGAGAGAAGGTGGGGATTTCGGTTAGAGGGGAGATAGTTTGGTAGTTATTGATTATTGTAGGTTGGAATTGTGGGTGAGGATGTTGCGATGGATTTGGGGCAAGGTTAGGTGCTGGGTAGGGATGTGGGGTGAAGGCTGTTTGAGTTGACGTGAAGTTGGGAGAAGGGAAGGCTAAGTTCTCGTATGCATGGGTTGTGGGGTTTAGGGGTTGTTGTTGGGGGTCTACATGAGGGGCAATTTGGAGTTGTGGTGAGGTGTGAGGGGTTGTTGTTGGGGGTCTACATGAGGGGCAACTTGGAGTTGTGGTAAGAGTGGTTGGTTTGCGTCAAGCAGTTCTTCGTGGGGTGAGGCATATTCTATGTGTGGGTTGTCAACGTTATTCTCGGGAATATTTGGAGAATCATTGGGAGTGGAGTGATCGATGTCACTGGGGGGTTCCTTTTCTTTCGGTGGAAAAAGGAATGAGTCAATCATATTCCTGACTTTGGATCTCGTTCCTGAAGCCATGTTAGTGTCTAACTAGAGATGCATGCATTACCTAAGAGATAGTGTGTTATAGTTAGAGAAGAGGGGAGGTATAAGGCGTCAATGGGTATACAATGGGGATACAATATATATCTAATAATAATGAGATAAGATTTTAAATATGTATTACCTAACAGGTATAGTAAGTAGTTAGTTAAGATGAGAGATATAAGTTATCGATAGGTAATATGCAAGGAAGAATCACTTAACTGATAAAATGCATATCAAAATGGCATAATGGATAATAAATGGGGTGATAATAATGTCATAAAATTGTAAATATGAGGTAATATATATATATGAAGGTAATAGTTAGAATTAAAAAAAAAATTATTGCATGCACATATATGTAAATTTATAGAACAGGTAATTATGATTTACATATAAAATTGTCCAAAAAAAGGAGTAATATGATAGTTATTGTTGGGTACGATATATATATTAACTTAATAGTTAAGTTGTAGAAGAAGAATTTTTTTTATATGTTGAGTAATTTCTTAATTTAGTACTTGCAAAGATAAATGACTGGTTATCTTAGTGATTTTAAAATGTTAACTATAATAATATTTATTGTTGTGAAGTAAAATTTACATTAGTGGATATATTGTTATTTAAAAAAAATTAGTTTCGTCTGTTGTGACTTTAGATATATTATAATTAGGCACAAATTATTAATGATTAATGGGGTACCTAAGCTCGTGTTGAGTTATAAATTGGTTAAATACATTTAAACTTACGTAACTGTATTTAACATTACAGTACCTTATAAATGTAATTTATAATTTCAAGCGTAGATAGCTGTGCAGCTACCGTTAGGTGTGGCTGTCGCAGTCCGTAGATTGGGTGTTACCAGACGTAAGATTCTTGGATGAAATTCAGCATGGGTTGTTGGTGATATACGTTAATTGATGGTGCTATTTCCTCTATATGGGGTTGATTATGGTTGGGTACATGAAGTCTAGGTGTATGGTGCTCGCATGGAATTGAAAAGAAAAGCGAGTATCAGGGGGATTTTAGGGGGTAGACGAGAATATTAATATAATAAAATAGTAATAATGATGGATAGAATTATTAGTGTTACCTTAATTAGCTTTTAGGTAGTTTGGAGTCGGTGATGACAATGCCCGTTATTATGTACATGTGTATTGGTGCGGTTGATGAGAAGTAAAAGGCAGGCGATGTTTGCTACGTAAGCAGAAGTCTCGTGCTTCTCAATGGAGGGCGGGGCTGGCTTGCTTGGGGCTTAATAGAAGCAGGTGGTTTCTAGGTACTAGTCTCTTTGGAGGAAATGGGATGCGGTTTACGGCGCTGTCACCAGAATGTTACCAACCCCCCTGGGGTTAGAAATCACAATGTTCAGTTTCTTCGTAGAATGTAACTAACCCCCCTGGGGTTATAAATCACAATGTTCAGTTTCTACACTTTATTTACACAGTTCACGCACAGTACTATACACTATGATACACAGGGCACGTCAGACACCGACCGCCTCTGGAGCTCTCCACTCCGTTTTTGTGGGGCGGAAGTGCTGTGTCTGTAGAATTCTGAGGTGCTGTTTAGTCACCTTGAAAACAATTTTAATAGGAAAATCCGGCCCTTTACATGGTTGTTGTTAGTTCATAAATTGTTTCTTATATCCCTTTTTATAATGTATAATATATCCAGGGGGCAAGGGTTGATTACTACTGTGTTGTCGTGTGTTATTCGGAATTGGCGATTGACCGCATTTATGTGTGCGTTCGTATGTCTGTGTGTGTATCTTGGTTCCGAGTGCTCGATAACTGCTAGGTCAGCTTTCCTGCGATAAGTGCTGGGTCAGCTTGTCAGGGCGGATGTGTCTGGCGACAGAATGTCTGGGTGATGATTGTGACACCGCTCACATGATTTGTGGGAATGATGATGTGGTTATAGTGATGTATACAACCTCTCCCATTCTGAGTGCAGCTGTGGGCTTTCACAATCCCACTCCCATGAATTGGGAAGTGAGAAACCCTTTGTACGGCAAAACTCTGTCATTTGCGGCGCCTCCCCGCCCGGCCATGCTGTTAAAGAACCAACGCAATAAACCCACAGTGTGTCCCGGAACTAGAACTCACGACCACCAGCTCATTATATTGACACTGTATCCTCTGAGTTACCGCACGGCCCTGTGGATGAAAATGCGATCTATCCTATAAAACATATCTTCCTTTAAATGCTGTACCCTCCAGCAAATACCCACATCTACCTTCAGTCCCTGAGGTAGGGTCTGGTCACCTTCGAAGAACTCATTTCCAGACTGCAGGAAGAAGAGAGGAAAATCATAGAAAACATTGGCAAGAAGCTTTGTAAAGTAGAATTGACCATTACATTCAACAATGTATTTAAATGTATATATTTATTTATCTATCACACACGCGCACGCGCGCACACACACACAAAACACACACACACACACTCAAACACGCACGCACACACACACACACACACACACACACACACACACACACTCAAACACACACACACACACACACACACATACACACACACACACACACACACACACACACACACACTCAAACACACACACACACACACACACACACACACACACACACACACACACACACACACACACACACACACACACACACACACACATATATATATATATATATATATATATATATATATATATATACATATATAATGTATATATACATATATATATACATATATATAATGTATATATACATATATATAATGTATATATACATATATATATATGTATATATATACATGCATATATATATATATATATATATATACATGTATATATATATACATGTATATATATATATATGTATGTATATATATGTATATATGTGTGTGTGTGTGTGTGTGTGTGTGTGTGTGTGTGTGTGTGTGTGTGTGTGTGTGTGTGTGTGTGTGTGTGTGTGTGTGTGTGTGTGTGTGTGTGTGTGTGTGTGTGTGTGTGTGTGTGTGTGTGTGTGTGTGTGTGTGTAAATGTATATATGTATATCTATTACTAAAAATCTGTGACCCGATCGGTTTTCCCAATCCGTCAGAACCCGGCAGAATGCGGACACGCTGACCCCTGTCCGAGAGTAAAGGTCTATTCGATTTTTTTGGCAGGGCCCGACGTGATATCAAGGGCACGTGTACATTCAACCTGTGAAAGATGCCTGAAACTTCAGCAGTAATGAAACGAAGAAACCGCCAATTTTGGAAATGGGTTACAGAAACGAAATAAATAACAAAACAGCACCTGTCGAAAAACAAAAAGCAAGTTGTGTTTTTAAAACGAGAACATGCCGCTAAATTTCCAGCGTTATATCAAACTTGCAAGGATTTCTCCATCAAGGAATCAATAAAGTCATTTCATCGTAAACTTTTGTTGTTCAACGTCAGATTAAAGGAGGATCCCAAATTAAATTATACCGATGAGACATTCGAGACCCTTGAAATGTTTGATGGAGAAATTTCAGACGAAAGATCCCAGGCATTTGAAAAACATTACTACGCAGGCTATAAAAATTTTACGAAAAGTGGAGGTAAATCGGATCACCGGGACTATCAGAAGTTTTACCTTCAAAGAATTTTTAAAACTCAAAGAAGAATAGACAAGCTAAAAAAGTATGCCATTAAGAGTGCCTTGGATAAGAAAGTTAAACAAATTGAAAACAACTCTAAAGTTGTTCCAAGTAAAAATACTGTATTGGTGACATACTTCTTGTGTGTTGTATATACATGTTTGCAATGTTGTTTATTTATTGCTATATATTTATTATTGTATATATCTGTGAGCATTTTTTCTTCTTTTTTGTAATCGCAAATGCGATTCATATATGCTTTTTGCGCCAACTCAAGGGTTGGCGTGGGGTAGTCTTGGTCTCGCCTCCTAAGTGCACGCACGCTATTTTGTGTAGTGAAATATTTACTTTTGTGCTGTGAAATATTTACTTTATCATATAACCCATTGTTTCATTTAAGCCACCCTAATACATTTTGGTGGCAGCGTAAACATTTAGTGACTCAAAGTATTACAAAGACGAAAAATTAGTGACTTTGATTTGCCGGCTTACACATTAACATTTTGTGTTCTTGTGCTGTGTTTTCTCCCCATTTTTTTCGTTCCAGCTAGGTGTTTTCAGTGACTTTATTAATATACATTATAGTGCTCTGGACACTGTGTCTTCAGTTGCATTTCGGCGCAGGCCGTTTGCCGGCAGGTGATTTTTTCTTCCCTACGGTTCTTGGAAATCATCGTCGCCTGCCCGGATTATCCTTGTGTTCCTGTGGTTCCCTCAGCGGAAATTGCGCCTGGATGGTGAATTAGACAGTTTATTTGCTCCAGGAGAAGCCAAAGTTAAATCTGTGAAGACCGGTTAGGTGACGCTTCCCTGCTCGAAACCGTGACGTCATTGGAGTGGCTTCACTTTGAATGTTGAACTGTCGTGGCGTGTTTATTTACGTATATGTACCTACGTATTATTACATTATTGATTTATGTATAGCATTGGTTCTGTTTTCCAATGCTTATGTTTGTATTGTATGCTTTATTTTGAATGTTGAACTGTCGTCGCTTGGCGACACGTGTTTATTTACGTATATGTACTTACGTATTATTACATTATTGATTTATGTATTGCATTGGTTCTGTTTTCCAATGCTTATGTTTGTATGCATTACACAATTTATGTATTAGTTTGGTGATAGTGTTTTCTTATGCTTCTAAGAAGTGGGACAAAGTTATCATCTCCCACCATGTCTAAATCGAGGACTTCGTTTCTCAGCCCGACACGCTCATCTGAGCCAATGGGAAATAGGGTAACATTACTGCATCAGAATCCAACTGTGGTCCCTTTTTCTGGGATAGACCCTAATTATAGGGCTGCTGTATTTATCCGTCAATGTGAGGACGCAATCGTACAGTCGAATGTTTCGACGGGGCCTGAGATGATCTCCTTTGTGAGGTCCCTAGATTGTGCCACATTCTTTTGCTGCAGAGCTCCTCTCGGCTTCATGTTTAGATCCTAAACTTCTGAACTATGATTATGACACCTTTAGGGCTAATTTTCTTAACATTTTCGCAGATACTCTTGGTGGTGGTGCGTTCCATTGGTGCTTCAAATTGGCTGATACTCTCGTATCCCGACTGGGTACTCTGGATTATCGTCGGGCGCAAGCTCAGGCCAGTATCCTTGCTGTTGAAGCTTTTGAGGCATTGTCCCAGTCGGACTGGGTAGAGAATGGTAACATTTCTGTAGATAGATTTCGTCTTATTATAGAGTTTCTTCTATATATTCTTTTTTTGGTGCCTTCTGAGAGACGAGCAGCATCTTCTCTCAAGTATAAGCCTGATGACACTCTATTGTCCTTTGCATCACAACTTTCTCGTAAACTGGAAGAAGTTCCATCTAGCTCTTTGTGTATTAGCAATGCTCATCAACAGGGTCATGTCCCTTGTTCTCCTAAACTCTCTCAGTCTACAGTTTCTACTCCTAGTTCCCCTCAATCTATAGTTACACCCCCTCCCCTGTTGTGTACTTTTTGTAACAGGTCTGGTCATTCCAGCGATTTTTGTTTCCGCCGTAGGCGCCAGGTACACAAGTCAAAACTGTCCCCTGTTGGTAGGAGTGTACCTACTGTTTCTTCTAATCATTCGCATGACCTTTCCAGAGTAGAGCCTCCAGGTAGACTCAGTTATTGCCATATTCATGGTCAGTGTAAACATTCGACTGATCAATGTTTCAAGGTTTTGAAACTTAGGGATGAGACGTCTCACCAGCCTCGTCAATCCCATTTTCCCCAGCGCATGTTTCCCAACCCCAAGAGTTGACCAGCAATGTTCGGTCTCAAATGATTCCTTTTGTGGCTGTTGAATCTTCTCACTTACTTACCTTTCAATTTTTCACTAGGGAAACGCCTCTTTCAGTCACTGTAGATACTGGTGCAGAATGTAGTCTGTTAAGTAGAAAGGCTTACTTTGCCTTGCGAGAATTGTATAATCTTCCTTTATCTCCCTTTTGTAATAATTTGCATTCTGTACAAGGCTCTCCCTTGCTTGTTCTTGGATCAGTTTGTCTTCCTTTACATATTTCCTCGCATGCTACAGTATTCAATGTCACTTTTGCTGTTGTCTGTGATTGCCTCCTGGGTATTGATGCTCTTACAGCTCATAGCATAGATATTTCTCCTAGTCGCCGTGTAGTGACTTTCTGCAAAGTTGATATCTCTGCTTCGGATAGGCCAGTTTCCGTTTGTGATTCTTTTGTGCTTGATCAGTCCGCACATGTGCCTGTCCCAATTTCTCAGAGCTCTGCCCCTGTTGCTCATTGTGCTGCTGTTGTTGTAGGAGAGCATCTTATTGAACCTTCAAGTTCTGTTCGAGTTCCAGTGCGCGTCTCAGGTGCCCCAATTGGATCTGACGTTCTCTCTTTGCCTGATTCTATTCGTATTCGTCGGCTTGCCCTAGAAGGAACTCTCTCCACTATTCGTGAGGATCACGTTACCACAGCGATGGTAACCAATGTTACGGGTGCTCCTATTTCTCTCTCTCCTGGCAGTCACTTAGGCTCCTTTGAGGTGGTACGCGTTGCTGCTTTCCAAGATTCGCCTATTATAGCAGCTTCTGTTCTACAGTCTCCTCCAACACGTGACCCTGCTCGCGTAGCTTCTGAACTTGCCACATTTGTAGGCGAAACTGATTTTCCTAAAGAGATGCCTCGTCTCCTTGACCTGCTAGTTACCCACCGTCAGGCTTTGGCTTTACCAGGTGATCCGTTAGGGGTTACGGATCGTGTGGTTCATAGAATTGACCTTCAGCCAGGCACTCGTCCTATTTACGTCCTTTCTTACAGGTTGCCTCACTCTCGTCGGCTTATAGCCCAGTCCTAGGTTGACGATTTGTTGAGTGAAGGTGTTGTACAGGAGTCCCACTCCGAGTGGAATTCGCCTCTTCTCCTGGTGCCTAAGAAGGATGGATCTTTTCGTCCTGTGGTTGATTATAGGAAAGTCAATGAGGTCACTCTTCCTGATCATTATCCTCTGCCTGTCTTAAGCGAGCTTCTTCAGTCCATTGGCAATGGTAATACAGTGTTCACCACTTTAGATTTAAAAGCAGGTTTTTGGCAGATACCCCTGGAGGAGAAGTCTCGTAAGATCACGGCCTTCTCGACTCCCAATGGGCACTATGAATGGCTTCGTTGCCCCATGGGTTTGCGGAATGCTCCTTTGACTTGCCAGCGTCTAGTTAACTCTATATTTCATGGCTTAATTGGGAATGGACTTTTTGCTTACCTGGATGATTTGATTCTTGTTTCCAAAGATGTGGAGAGCCACTTTTCTAAGTTGTCCATGGTCTTGCAACGGTTTGCTGAAGCTGGGTTGAAACTCAACTTATAATGGGGCTGATAATGGGGCTGAATTTAAGAACGAGGTTTTGGCAGGCATTTGTGCACGTTACGGCATTAAACAAACTTTTGTTACTGCTTATCATCCGGCGTCCAATGGTCTTGTAGAGAGGACAAACAGGAAAATTTTGGAGATCTTACGTCACCTTGCTAGTCATTTTCATGAGTCTTGGGAGGATTGGCTTCCCCATGTTAGTGCTTGTATCAACAGCACCATAAACGCTTCCACGGGAAAAACGCCCCATTGTGTTGTCTTTGGATCAGAGAAACGACTCCCTTATGACATGCTTGACAGTCCTGCTTGTCCCCTCTATTATGTGGATGACTATAGTAAACTTCAGGATCATGTGCTGCATGATATTTATGTGTCTGTTAGGGACAAACTTGTTATTTCCAAGGCTGCCATGTTAAAACACCAACATGGTCGTGCTAAGCCTGTGAACATCATTGTTGGGGATCATGTCTTTAGGAGCATGCCGGACCGCCAGTCCAAACTAAATTGTAAATTCACAGGTCCCTTTTTAGTAACAGAACAGCTCCATCCCAACAAATTCAGGGTTTTTGACCCATCTACGGGTCTTAGTGAGATTTGCCATTTTGACAGGTTTAAAAAGACACAGGTGCCCATACCTGCATTCACCCAACCTCCCCCAACACTCAATTTTCCCATTGTATCACCCATTGTGGGCCACTCGTATCATCTACGTTCACGAGGTGCTAAGCCTTGATGATCGAGTGAGCCTCTTGTATGTATTTGTATGTAATTGAATTGTGAAGTTTTGTACTCCCCCTAGCCCTTACTATTGTAAATTGTGTATTTTCTTGGGCGCAGACTCATTTGGGTTTGGCGTACCTGTGGTAGGGGATGTAATATTTGTTATGTTTACAACTGTTATTTTTCTGCCAATGGTGTTTTGTTCTTCCCATTGTCCTATGTCTCTTGTCTATTTCATGTGTATTTTGCATATTGTGTATTTTGTATTGTTTCATGTCCCGGACGTCCGGCAATTGTCCTATGTATTTTTTTTACTGGCGCCAGTTCATATATATATATTTCATGTGTATGTATAATTGATTGTGTTTGTATATGTTGTTTATGTATTCCTTTATGTATGTGTATATGTGTTATGTTATGTAAAGGGTGTGCTGATGAGCCAATTTCTTTCCTCGCTTTTGTCATTCCCCTGTGGTGTGTGTGGAGTCAGATGTATATGTTGTCCATTTTGTCTTGCTGTGGTCAATTGTTTTTCTCATTTGCTCAGTGGGGTCACTGAGGGTGGTGGCCGAGCATTGTATTGGTGACATACTTCTTGTGTGTTGTATATACATGTTTGCAATGTTGTTTATTTATTGCTATATATTTATTATTGTATATATCTGTGAGCATTTTTTCTTCTTTTTTGTAATCGCAAATGCGATTCATGTATGCTTTTCGCGCCAACTCAAGGGTTGGCGTGGGGTAGTCTTGGTCTCGCCTCCTAAGTGTACGCACGCTATTTCGTGTAGTGAAATATTTACTTTTGTGTTGTGAAATATTTACTTTATCATATAACCCATTGTTTCATTTAAGCCACCCTAATACAATACGATCCCTCCAAAGACGCAAATAGAACTAGAAATTGACCATTTAGAGCAGACAATTCAAGAACGCAAACAGATATTACGTGAGGAGCGCATTGCCATGAAGAAACAACGTCTCCAATTGAAAGAAGCTAACAGAAAGAAATGAGAGGAACGTGAAATTTTGAAGAAAACTAAAAGAAAGCAAAGAGAGCAACGTGAAATTTTGAAGAAGGATAAAAAGGAACAATTGGAAAGGACACGAGATGAATTGAAGAAATATTATAGGAAAATTTTGACCAGTCAAGTGTTGACACAGGAGGCAACCGATTATTTAAACGTTACACGGCAAAAACGCACGGAAATGAACAGTAGGGTAAAAACATTTGTAGAATCGTTCGAAAGAATCTCTATCAAGTACAAAGGGTCTTTACGTGAAGCTGAAGTGCCGCCCCATTCGGTTGGAAAAATTGGAGCGTTTAAGTGTAAACTTTGTCAGTCGTTTCTATGGAGAAACGAACGTAAGAGCATCTGCTGTAACGCAGGACAAACACCAAAGATTATGTTTTCGGAACTGAAAAAGGATCTTCAAAGTTTATATGATGCGACTTCCTCTTAATCCAAACGTTATCTTGAAAATTTAGCCGGGTTTAACGCACTATTTAGTTTTACATCATTTAACACTTCCAGCACACTTCAGAACAGCCGAGACGCTTCTATTTGTTACAAGATCCAAGGGAAAATATACCATAGAATTGGGCTACTCAAACCTGAACTAATCGCGAGAAAAGACAGACCGTTTTGGAAGCCACAAAGAGCGGTTTTGGACCTTTACTTTTACCATGACAAACAACAGCAAGTGAAGTTACGCATGCAAAATTTGATGAATGAAGATTCGACTACAAAACGCCGTTCAACTACAGAGCGCCGAGCAAGAGAGAAGAATGAGATCCTTGAAAACCAAAAGATAGTGTCTTTGTTATTTGACTATTTAACCGAGCATAATGCTTGCCTATCAGGCATGTTGAAGGAGCTCGAGACTTGCCGTAGGTTGATAGAAGAACATCTAAGAGAATCAGACACTATACCTAGCGCGTCTATAACGTTGAAGGCAGCAGACGGAATCAATACACGAGAACATAAAGGATTTTATCACCTACCCACTTCTTCGGCACAAGTTGGGGGGATTGTTAACTTTGACTCAAACAAAGATCCGTTGCAAATAGTGATAAGTTCTCCTTTAACAAATTCGCAATACGCTATCAAAATATTAAGCCACAACAACTTTTTTTATGATGCATTCCAGTATCCACTTTTGATTCCGAATGGTGATATCGGTTACTCTTATACGATGACTAAACAGTGTAAACCCGGGACGACCAAGGAAATGAAAAATAATCGTTTGTCCCCAGCTATGTTTTATTCGTCTCTTTATATGGAAAGAGAGGGTGTTTTCAATCACATAACTAAAAGTAGGAGGCTGTTTCAACAATTTGTGGTTGATAATTACGTGAAAATGGAATCTAATAAGTTAACGTATTTCGAACTGAACCAATCCCAAATCCGTAAAGAAAGAGCAGACATACTAAACTGTACAAATAAAGGCAGTGATACTGGACAAAGGGTAGTTCTGCCCGCTTTTTTCATTGGAGGTCCTCGGTATATGAAAGAACGACAACAAGATGCTCTTGCTTATGTTACCTACTATGGCTCTCCTGATTATTTCATAACCTTTACTATGAACCCAAAGTGGCCTGAATTACGTGAAGCGATGAACGATACAGGTTCCGCGTCAACGCGGTGCCTAGGAGATCGTCCTGATTTGGTTAGCAGGATTTTCAAGTTAAAAGTTGATAGTCTGATGAAAGATTTAACCCACGGTAAGATTTTTGGTCAAGTTAAAGCCAACTTATACATTATAGAATGGCAGAAACGTGGACTTCCCCATGCACACATTTTATTGTGGATGGACGAACGTGTTACCGCTGATACGGTTTCTCAGTTAATTTCAGCTGAAATCCCCGATAAGAATGAAGAACCCAGATTATACGATGTTGTTACAAGATGTATGATTCATGGTCCATGTAAGGGGTACGACGAATCACAACCGTGTTGCCAAGGAAAGAATGCAAGCTCTGGAAAATGTGGAAAAAAATTCCCTAAGACTTGCCGAAGTGACTTATTATTTGGCAACAACGGATACCCTGAATATAAGCGAAGGTCATTCGGAGAAGGAGGAAATTCATTCAAAGTGACAATTAAAAAAGAGGAAAAAGTTATCGATAATT
>NW_027467715.1:1995852-2000852 GCF_046742065.1 Oratosquilla oratoria
CTGTCCTCCCCCATCCCCCCATGCTCACCTTCCCCTCCCTCCCTTCCTCCTTTTTTGTCTCCTTCCCTTTTCATTTTCTCCCTTTTTTTTATCCTCTATTATATCCCCCTCTTCTCTGTCTGTCCCCATTTTTTTCCGTCTTCCCTTTCTTTTCTTCCCCTCCAGACACTGGTGGGAAGAGTTTTAGGTGGTATTCTTAAAAAATAAATAAATAAATGAAAATTATATATCAATCTCGAAAGGGAAAATTTATATAAGGAAAGATTCTTTTAAGAATACCGCCGTAAGATTCTTACGGTGGGTATCCGGCGAATTTACCGACAACAATTAAAAATAAAAATATTCTAATATAAAATATATAACTAAGTCGTGTTTTCATCCTTGATTTAGCATACTTTTATCTTTGATAATGAAATAATTACTTTCATAGCCTTTATTTTGGATACTATAAAAACAAGGTAGAATTTCTTTTCGTAGTATTTATCAAGAATAGTTAAAATTCTTTAATGACAGAACTATTCAGAATGACAAATTAGTACAAACTAAACTTAAAACTATAAATTGGTTTACTTAAAATTAGAAAGCTAGGTTATGGGCTATTGCCCGCAAATAATCAACGACGTTACTATATGAAGGATATATTTCTACAATGCCTTTTATCCGTTCAGAAGAGTGACGATATTTCTTTCTTTGTGGTTGAGATGAAGTACCAACCAAAGTCAATCAATACTTGGCTGGTACTTCATCTCAACCACAAAGAAAGAAATATCGTCACTCTTCTGAACGGATAAAAAACATTGTAGAAAGATATCCTTCATATAGCAACGTCGTTCATTATTTGCGGGCAATAGCCCATAACCTAGCTTTCTAATTTTAGGTAAACCAATTAGGTAAACCAATTAGGTAAAATAAATTCTACTATGTTTTTGTAGTATCCTAAATAAAGGCTATGAAAGTAATTATTTCATTATCAAAGGTAAAAGTATGCTAATCAAGGATGAAAACACGACCTAGTTATATATTTCAAATTAGAATATTTTTATTATTTTTCGATGAATTGTGTATATCGATGAATTGTTGTCGGTGAATTCACCTAGACCCCTTACGGTGGTATTCTTAAAAAATATTTCTTTATATAAATCCTTGGAAGGGAAATGATTTATATAGAGAAAGTTTTTTTTTAAGAATACCACCGTAAGAATCTTACGGTGGTATTCTTAAAAGAAAAAAAAAATCCTTCAGAATACCACCGTAAGAATCTTACGGTGGACTGGCTGGTGAGGTTATTTAATGTTTGCTGGAGAGAGGGTAGAGTGCCGGAGGACTGGAGGAGTGCCTGTATAGTTCCTCTTTATAAGGGAAAAGGGGACAACTGTGAATGCAGTAGTTTCAGAGGGATTAGCTTGTTAAGTGTAGTTGGGAAGGCTTATGGGAGGATCTTGATTGAGAGGATTAGGAGAGGAACAGAGGGAGTAATTGGTGAGGAACAGTGTAGATTTAGGACAGGTAGAGGTTGTGTAGATCAGATCTTTGTGGTAAGACAGATATGTGAGAAAGCTATAGGAAAGGGGGAGAATGTTTTTTGGGCTTTTATGGATCTGGAAAAGGCTTATGATAGGGTAGACAGAAAGGCACTGTGGGAGGTTATGCAGATATATGGGATAGGAGGAAAGCTTCTGGGAGCTGTCAAGAGTTTTTATGAGAGTAGTAGAGCTTGTGTCAGGATTGGAAATGGAGAGAGTGAGTGGTTCGAGGTAAAGGTGGGACTTCGTCAAGGATGCGTTATGTCGCCCTGGCTGTTCAACTTATACATGGATGGGGTGGTGCGAGAGGTAAATGCAAGGGTAGTGGGCAAGGGATTGGAGATGGTTAAAGAAAATGGAGAAAAGTGGGAGGTGAGCCAGCTGTTGTTTCCGGACGACACTGCGCTTGTGGCAGGATCGGAGGAGGGATTGAGGAAGTTGGTGGCAGTGTTTGGGAGAGTATGTGATAGAAGAAAGCTAAAGATAAATGTGGGTAAAAGTAAGGTGATGAGATGTACAATGGGTGAAAGTGGAAGTAGACTGGAAGTGAGCATTAAGGGAGAGCGACTGGAGGAAGTGGATAGTTTTAGATACTTGGGTGCAAATGTGGCAGGGAAAGGTGGAGTGAAGGTGGAGGTAGGATGTAGATTGAGAGAAGCGAGTAAATGCCTTGGTGAATTAAAGAGTGCAATGAAGAATAGACATTTGGGAATGGATGCTAAGAAGAGACTGTATGAAGGAGTGATTGTGCCAACAGCACTGTACGGGGCAGAAACATGGAACATAAGAGAGGAAGAGAGAAGGAGTTTGAATGTGTTTGAGATGAGGTGTCTCAGAAGTATGATGGGGGTTACTAGGCTAGATAGAGTGAGATATGAGGAGGTGAGGAGAAGAACAGGGGTGGAAAAGGAGCTGGGAGATAGGGTTGATGAAAGAATATTAGGATGGTTTGGACACATAGAAAGAATAAGTGAAGAAAGACTACTAAAAGAGGTATGGAAGGCAGATGTGGAGGGAGTGAACATGAGGGGACGTCCTAGGATGAGGTGGATGGATGGGGTGAAGGGGGCTTTGGGGAAGAGGAGAATGTCTGTTGAGGAAGGACGGGAGAGGACAGAAGACAGGGGTGAATGGAGAATGGTTGTATATGGATGATGTTGTGATTGCATGAGGTGGAATGGGCGGGTGGATGGGGGGTGAGGTAGTATGTGTGAGCAAAATTTGACGCACCCCGAAGGGATTTCTCCCCGTCCTCTCCTTTTATGCAATGGGGGGACGGAGAGGGGGGGGGTCGCCGATTGAAGCGGCCTTGCTGTGGATGTGCTGTGTCTTGCAACACTGCTTCTGACAAGATGCAGGGATGACCCGTCATCCAGGAGGTGCTCAGATAAGAAGGAGGGTGGAGGGGTGTGGAGTGTATTCAGGGATGGAATGGGTGGAAATGATTTTATGCCTTTCCCTTTTTGGCTACCTCCCTTGTCAGGGGGAAAAAGCCTTGGTATATGTATGTATGTATGTATATAAGGATTTTTTTTTTTTAAAGAATACAACCGTTAGGACATCGATGGATGGCTGAGCGCGTTGCTATTAAAAATGTCCGGACCATTTGTAATTGTTATTTTGAACTATGTGTTCTTTTCATTGTCTGCACTTCATGTATATTGATTCATTACCAAATGAAATTATTGTTATTATTATCATTATTATTATTATCATCTACTGTACAAGGGCCAAGGTTACGGAATCTGAGGCACTTCTAACAACGTCTGGTGGGAAATTCTCACCACCATCCTGTTTGTGTGTGTGTTGTGTTGTGTGTGTGTGTGTGTGTGTGTGTGTGTGTGTGTGTGTGTGTGTGTGTGTGTGTGTGCATGTGTTGTGTGTGTATGTGTATATATGTGTGTGTATTCGTATGTGTGTGTATATGTTGTGTGTGTGCATACGTATGTCTATGTGTTGTGTGTGTATATGTGTTTGTGTGTGTGAGTGTGTGTATTCGTATATGTGTGTATGTTTTGTGTGTGTATGTGTTGTGTGGGTGTGCATGTGTTGTGTGTGTACTTGTATGTGTGTGCATGTGTGTATATGTGTGTGTGTGTGTGTGTGTGTGTGTGTGTGTGTGTGTGTGTGTGTGTGTGTGTGTGTGTGTGTGTGTGTGTGTGTGTGTGTGTGTGTGTGTGTGTGTGTGTGTGTGTGTGTAATAAAATAATAATAATCAACGGTTTATTGGGTATAGCAGTATTACTGCTGAAAATATACATCCTACAAGATTATAACAATATACAACTATGACAGTGAAAAGATGTTATTACAAGCATTCAAAAACTAGACAAAAAAGTAAGCTGAGAAATAGGTGTGTAGTACAACAATGTTAATTCTTGTTGTGTGTGTGTGTGTACGTGTGTATTCACTTGGTCTTTGGATCACGTGTTGGACTCGAGATCGACATCTATTTCCCTCCCGGAAGAGAGCTCAGAGCTCGTATGACCGATCTGTGTGTGTGTGTGTGTGTGTGTGTGTGTGTGTGTGTGTGTGTGTGTGTGTGTGTGTGTGTGTGCGCGCGCGCGCGTATGTGTGTGTGTGCGTACGTGCTTTTTTTGTAACACAATCATCGTAAACATTGGTCTTCTATTCCTTGGGGGCAAAATCACCACCGAATCGTAGGATACATACAGGTGTATTCTTTTTTAGAGTAGCAGAATGGAGGGAATGTATATATTAAACGCCATTAGATTTATTCTTTGAGTGGAGGTGAAAAAAAAGGTGACCACGTTCCAAATCGACTATCGCTCCTTCTTGACGTCCTCCTTCAGCAACTCTGTGATCAACTTGGGGACAGAAACGGTCGTTATCAATCTTCCCTCCTTTTTTATTTCATTTTATTTTATTATTATTATTATTATTATTATTATTATTATTATTATTATTATTATTATTATTATTATTATTATTATTATTATTATTATTATTATTATTATTATTATTATTATTATTATTATTTTTGCTGTGAGTGTGACCTGAAATTTGTTTGTGTGCAAACTTTGCCTACTCCGAAAAGTATGCGCGCCCCATGGTGGTAAGCAGTTTCGTTTCCAATGGAAGCGCAAGAGTTAGAAGAGAGAGAGAGAGGGATAAATGGATAGATAGATAAAAAGATAGATAGATAGATAGAGAGAATCAATTATTGGTTTGAAGGTTGGCAAGTTACCATATTTTTAGAGAATTTGTAAGTTGATGTTTGGGTGGAACTTCTTTATTGAATGGATCCGGTTTGGATAGGAATTTACCTTCCGTAGCCACCGAAGAACGTAACCACGAGCGCGCTCAGTGACCCAATCTGTGATGCGACCTTGGGTCACGTGATCGGTCGCGTCGACCTCCAGGGTCGAAGACATTTAGGGAGAGATGAACAGAGACGAGAACACCAATTGGAGGTCCCGATTTCAGCTGCAGGAACCTCTCGGCGAGGGAGGCTTC
>NW_027467715.1:2005852-2010852 GCF_046742065.1 Oratosquilla oratoria
TGCGTTGGTAATAGTTAAATACCATCACATTACTCTTCCATCTCCACCTCTCCCACTTCTGCACCTCTTCCACTTCAACTCCACCTTCCACCTCAAACTGCTGTAAAGTTATACGACCTCCACATTTGTGTCGCTGGGCCTCCTCTCCCCACCTCCTCCCCTCCTTTCCCCCCACTCCCAACTCTTCTCCCCCCCACTCCCAACTCCTCTCCCCCCACTCCCCATTCCTCCCTCCACCTCGTCTATTTCCCCTTCCCCCTTCTCCTCTCCCCCAAAATACTCTTTTTCCTCTCCTTTCCTTTTCATTCTCATTCCCCTTTTTTTATCCTGCATTATTATCTCTCCCTCTTCTTTGTCTGTCCCCCCCTTTTTTTTTTCCCGTCTCCCCTTTCTTTTCTTCCCCTTCAGGCACCGGTGGGAAGAGTTTTAGGTGGTATTCTTAAAAAAAATTCTTTCCTCATATAAATCTTATAGAAATCCATGGAAGGGAAAGATTTATATAAGGAAAGAATTTTTTTTTAAATACCACCGTATGGATCATTCGGTGGTATTCTTAAAAATTCTTTCCTTATATAAATCTTATATAACTTCTACATAAATCCTTGGATGGGAAAGAGTTATGTAAGGAAATATTTTTTTAAGAATACCACCGTAAGAACTTACGGTGGCATTCTTAAAAAAATTCTTTCCGAATACCACCATAAGAATCTTACGGTGGTATTCTTAAAAATATCTTTCCTTATATAAATCTTTCCCTTCCAGGGATTTATATGAAATTTATATAAGGAAAGATTTTTTTTAAGAATACCACCGTTAGGACATCCATGGACGTCTGAGCGTGTTGCTATTAACAAAGTCCGGCCACACAGACACATACTGTACAAAGGGCCAAGGTTACCGAGTCTGAGGCACATTAACAACGTCTGGTGGGAAATTCTCACCACCATTCTGTTGGTGTATGTGTGTGTTTGTGAATTCGAATGTGTGTGTATGTATTGTCTGTGTATTCCTGTGTTGTGTGTGTGTATGTGTGTGCGTGTATTCGTATGTGAGTGTATGTGTTGTGTGTGGATTTGTATGTGTATATGTTGTGTGTGTGTGTGTGTGTATTCATATGTGTGTGTATATTCGTATGTGTGTCTAGGTGTTGTGTATTCGTATGTGTGTGTATGTGTGTGCGTTTGTGTATGTGTATATGTTTGTATGTGTGTATTCGTATGTGTGTGCATGTGTTGTGAGTGTGTGTGTGTTTGTGTGTGTACGTGTATGTTTATGTGTGTGTGTATTCGTATGTGTATACATGTGTTGTGTGTGCGTGTGTGTACATGTGTATGTGTTTGTGTGTATGTATGTGTGTGTGTGTGTGTGTGTGTGTGTGTGTGTGTGTGTGTGTGTGTGTGTGTGTGTGTGTGTGTGTGTGTGTGTGTGTGTGTGTGTGTGTGTGTGTGTGTGTGTGTGTGTGTGTGTGTGTGTGTGTGTGTGTGTGTGTGTGTGTGTGTTGTGTGTGTGTGTGCGGGCGCGGTGTCAATTTTTTTTTTTTTTTTTCTGTGAGAGTGAGCAGAAATTAGGTTGTGCGCAAACTTTGCCTACTCCGAAAAGTACGCGCGCACCGATGGCGGCAATGTCGTTTCTTTGCAATGGAAGCGCTAGAGTTAGAAAAGAGAGAGAGAGAGAGAGAGATAGAGAGAGAGAGAGAAAGAGAGAGATAGAGAGAGAGAGAGAGAGAGAGAGAGAGAGAGAGAGAGAGAGAGAGAGAGAGAGAGAGAGAGAGAGAGAGAGAGAGAGAGAGAGAGAGAGAGAGAATTATTGGTTTGACGGTTGGTAAGTTACCATATTTTTAGAGAATTTATAAGTTGATGTTAGGCTGGAACTTTTTTATTCATTGGATTTTAACATCATTTGAAATCCTTGTGTGCGCACATTTTTTCTTTATGTGCGCTACTTGTGAAACATATGTGCACGCGCATAGTTTAGAGGGAATGTTCGTGATTATAAACGAAGAAATACTTAAAGGACTTCTTCCTACACATAAATACACCAACGTTGACATCAACAGATACTTTCGGTTTGATCAGGAATTTGCCTTCCGTCCCCACCGAAGAACGTAACCACGAGCGCGCTCAGTGACCCAATCTGTGATGCGACCTCGGGTCACGTGATCGGTCGCGTCGACCTCCAGGGTCGAAGACATTTAGGGAGGGATGAACAGATACGAGAACACCAATTGGAGGGCCTGGTTTCAGCTGAAAGAACCTCTTGGCGAGGGAGGCTACGGGTGTGTTTACCTGGCGAAGGACCTCGCCAGCGGCACAAAGGTCGGCGATCAAGGAAGTCCCCCTCTCCGACGTCGACACCTGGGGGTGGCGCGAAGGGACGAGAGTGCCCATGGAAGCCTCTCTCCTGCACAAGGTCCAAACTGTTCCTGGGGTCATCCAACTTTACGACTGTTTCGTTTCCGACGGCAAGTTTTACATGACCATGGAACTTGTGCCGAAAGCGACTTCGATATATGATTATATGGAAAAATGCGGCAAGCTTTCCCTTCCACAGATCAAAAGGCTCTTTAGTGAGATCGTAAAGACAGTACAACGATGTCTAAATGCAGGCGTTTCTCACAAGGACATCAAACCAGAGAACGTCTTGCTCTACGAGGATCTAGGCTCAGGGGAGGTTAAGATCAAGTTAATCGACTTTGGATGCGGGGAGATGATTAAAGGTTACAGAGGAACACACACTGGCGGGACATCGTTTTACTGGCCACCAGAGTACGTCGCCAAAGGAAAGTTCCTGCACGTCCCGGCGACAGTATGGAGTCTCGGGACCCTCCTGTATTACCTGGTGTGCCACGACGACCCGTTCTACGACGACAGTGAGATCGAAAAGGGTCGCCCGCCTTTCCCCGAAGACCTTCCCCGTCAGTGCCGCGACCTGATCACCAAGTGCTTCGCCATGGACCCATGGGAGCGGCCCACCCTCCACGGCATCTTGGCCCACCCTTGGCTGAGGGCTTTTGGCCTTTCCTAGGACGGGAACGAGCTCGAGCCGCCCGATCCCAAGCTCTTTCCGCCACAAATCTTCAGGAAACTCGAGGAGCGAGAGACGAAACAGAACCCCCAGGCCCCAGTGAAGAATAGTGGCTTAGAAGAAGAAAGTAAAAAGGAAAGTAGGCCACAAAAAGAGAAGAAGCACAGAAAGAAGTGGTGGATACCACTGATAAAAATGAAGCCCATTAGACTCGTCAAGAAGCCATTTAAGTTGCTAAAAAGGACGAATATATTTTGCCTGACAACTGAATGAAATATCAGGCTCCCTCGGCTCAATGTAGTATTCAGCTGAGAACCGGTCGTATTTATAAAACGTACACCAGAAATGTGGAAAGCCAAATGGAAGGTTTCCTTAAAGTCATAATAAGGACAAGGATGAAAAACATCGGTCTAAAAGTGCCATACATAGTTACATAGAAAGGGCATACATATATGGGCTACCAGAAGGAAGGAAAACACCCGCATTAAATCTAGAAAGACACGTAAAAGAGCCTAAGAGCGAAAACGCTCTTTATGTCATGACCGTGATAGATCTGAAAGAAGCCTTCGTCAGAAAGAGCCATAAAGAGTTAAAAAGAGGGCAAGAAAGTTTTCAGTAAAGGAATTAGTCTTAAAGAGCCACGCACAAGGGGAGATCACTCTCCCCTCAGCTGAATAAAATCGCCTGACGGCATAACAGAAGAACTACAAGATATTCGGAACGCAGTCGGAGGCCTGACCTTGAGAGGGGCTCCTCTCAGATGAATGAAATTGTCTGGTTAGGGCGACGTTACTTGTGGCGAAGGTCGAGGGGATGGCGGTTCGAATCCTGCCACCGGCGAAGTTGAACCAAGGGCATGGTTGATTAAATTCCACGCTACAGAGTCCTCTGTAAGGGGCACCGTTCTAGCCTCCCATTATGGGGGAGTGTGTGACGTTAAACCATATTATCATGTATATATATATATATATATACATATATATATATATATATATATATGTAATATATATATATATATAATATATACATATATATATATATATATATATATATATATACTGATGAGAAAAATGTAACCATACAGTAGGTTCAAATAAGCTGAACACTTAACTGAGTGGGGTTCAATCTCGAATAGATATCATTATGGTCGCCAGACCGGATGCATGAGATGTGCAAGACAAGAGGAAGGTGCCTATAGACGATGCAACTGCTGAGGAACGAAGCCCCAAAGCGAGGAGACACTTCAGCTCGATCTTTCGGCTTCCACAGATCTGAAGTCCCGGCTCGGAGGTCGGAGCGTTGGGTCTCCGTGGGCTGCTCGGGTGTGGTCGATTTTTGTCTGGTTCTCTGTCCCCCCGGACGGACGGACAGGTTCCATACTCGGACAGGAGGGGCCAAAGACATGACCTGTACGTTGGAGGCCATGGTGGTGCTGTGGTTTCTAGTCTGTCAAACGCGGGCAACAATTATATATTTATCATTATTACATAGGTTCTCTCTCTCTCTCTCATACACACACAATTCTTGCGTCTCCTGATGCCTCTGACTTGGAGAAGAGTTGAGCTAGATAGACATCTAGGTCTACCTACGACAGCTTCTTCTAGTTGAGGGATGTCAAAGTTCTTCTGGGTAGAATTTTCCCCCATCCTCTCTCACACCTGTGCAAATTTCCCGAAGAGCACTTGATAATGGGGCCGGTCTAGGAGCAGTTTCGAGTTAAGGTGCACTGAGGTCCTATCTGATTTCGGCGGAGACCAAGGATTCTTGGGAGACAAAGAATGATTCGAATATTTTGATTGGCTACAGAGAACAAGCACGTTTCAATAGCAGGAACTAATATATATATATATATATATATATATATATATATATATATATATATATATATATATATATATATACATATATATATATACATATATACTTACTCTTACTCTGTTGGTTGTCAGGCCGGACGGCCCTTCACCGCTTTCACT
>NW_027467715.1:2015852-2018352 GCF_046742065.1 Oratosquilla oratoria
GTCAACGATTTTTTTACCCTTAAGGAGAAAGGAGGGAAGGTACGTATTCAAACCCCTTTGATTTATTTTTTGAGTGGACTTGAAAAAAAGGTGATCACGTTCCACATCGACTATCGCTCTTTGTCCTCCTTTAGCACCTCTGTGATCGACTTCTTGGGCGCGATTTTGTCTCTGAGAACAGAAACGGTGGTTATCAATGTTCCCTCTATTTATTTTATTTTTATTTTTTTTTGTGAGAGTGAGCAGAAATTTGCTTGTGCGCAAACTTTGCCTACTCCGAAAAGTATGCGCACACCCATGGCGGCAAAGTCTTTACGTTTGCAATGGAAGCGCTACAGCTAGGAGGGAGAGAGAGAGAGAGAGAGAGAGAGAGAGAGAGAGAGAGAGAGAGAGAGAGAGAGAGAGAGAGAGAGAGAGAGAGAGAGATAGATAGATACAGAGAGAGAGAGAGAGAGAGAGAGAGAGAGAGAGAGAGAGAGAGAGAGAGAGAGAGAGAGAGAGAGAGAGAGAGAGAGAGAGAGAGAGAATATTGGTTTGACGGTTGGCAAGTTACCAAATATTTAGAGAATTTATAAGTGGATGTTTGGGTGGAACTTCTTTATTGATTGGATTTTAATATAATTTGCAAACCCTGTGTGCGCACATTTTTTTTCTTTATGTGCGCTAGTTGTAAAATATATGTGCGCGCGCACATACCCACAGTTTAGAGGGAACGTTAGTAATTATCAACGAAGAAATACTAAAAGGATTTCCTCCTACACATATATACACCAACGATAACATCAACAGATATTACTTAAGGACTTCTTCCTACACATATATACACCAACGTTGACATCAACAGATACTTTCGGTTTGGTCAGGAATTTGCCTTCCGTACCCTCCGAACAACGTAACCACGAGCGCACTGAGTGACCCAATCTGTGATGCGACCTTGGGTCACGTGATCGGTCGCGTCGACCTCCAGGGTCGAAGACATTTAGGGAGAGATGAACAGAGACGAGGAAACCAATTGGAGGGCCCGTTTTCAGCTGCAGGAACCTCTCGGCGAGGGAGGCTACGGCTGTGTTTACCTGGCGAAGGACCTCGCCAGAGGCACCCAGGTCGCCATCAAGAAAGTCCCCCTCTCCGGCGTCGACACCTGGGGGTGGCGCCAAGGAACGAGAGTGCCCATAGAAGCCTCTCTCCTGCACAAGGTCCAAACTGTTCCTGGGGTTATCGAACTTTACGAGTGTTTCGTTTCCGACGGCAAGTTTTACATGACCATGGAACTTGTGCCGAAAGCAACTTCGATATATGATTATATGGAAAAATGCGGCAAGCTTTCCCTTCCACAGATCAAAAGGCTCTTTAGTGAGATCGTAATTACAGTACAAAGATGTCTAAACGCAGGCGTTTCTCACAAGGACATCAAACCAGAGAACGTCTTGCTCTACGAAGATCCAGGCTCAGGGGAGTTTAAGATCAAGTTAATCGACTTTGGATGCGGGGAAACGATTAAAGGTCACAGGGGAACACACACTGGCGGGACATCGTTCTACTGGCCACCAGAGTACATCGTCAAAGGAGAGTTCCTCCACGTCCCGGCGACAGTATGGAGTCTCGGGACCCTCCTGTATTACCTGGTGTGCCACGACGACCCGTTCTACGACGACAGCGAGATCGAAAAGGGTCGCCCGCCTTTCCCCGAAGACCTTCCCCGGCAGTGCCGCGACCTGATCACCAAGTGCTTCGCCATGGACCCATGGGAGCGGCCCACCCTCCACGGCATCTTGGCCCACCCTTGGCTGAAGGCTTTTGGCCGCTCCGAGGACGGGAACGAGCTCGAGCCGCCCGATCCAAAGCTCTTTCCGCAAGAAATGTTAAAGAAACTCGAGGAGCGCGAGACGAAACAGAACCCCCAGGCCCCAGTCAACAATACCAAACGTGGCTTAGAAGAAAGTAAAAAGGAAAGTAGGCCAACAAAAGAGAAGAAGCAAAGAAAGAAGTGGTGGATACCACTGATAAATATGAAATCCATTAGAATCGTCAAGAAGCCATTTATGTTGCTAAAATGGACGAATATATTTTGCCTGAGAACTGAATGAATTAACAGGCTCCCTCGGCTCAAGAAGAACGAGTGCTCGATATACTATTCAGCTGAGAGCTGATTGTTTGTACAAAAAGTACATCAGGAATGTGGAAAGCCAAATGGAAAAATGGAAGGTTTCCTTAAAGTCATAATAAGGACAGGAAGGAAAAAAATCGGTCTGAAAGAGCCATACATAGTTACATAGAAAGGGCATATATATATGGACTACCAGAAGGAAGGTAAACATCCGCATAACATACATACAGACATGGGAAAGAGCCTAAGAGCAAAAACGCTCTTTACGTCATGACAGTGACAGATCTGAAAGAAGCCTTCGTCAGAAAGAGCCACAAAGAGTTAAAGAGAGGGCAAGAAAAAGTTAAGTAAAGGAGATCACTCTCCCCTCAGCTGAATAAAATCGCCTGATGG
>NW_027467715.1:2020852-2058352 GCF_046742065.1 Oratosquilla oratoria
TGACAGTGACAGATCTGAAAGAAGCCTTCGTCAGAAAGAGCCATAAAGAGTTAAAGAGAGGGCAAGAAAAAGTTCAGTAAAGGAATTAGTCTTAAAGAGCCACGCACAGGGGGAGATCACTCTCCCCTCAGCTGAATAAAATCGCCTGACGGCATAACAGAAGAATTACAAGATATTCAGAACGCAGTCGGAGGCCTGACCTTGAGAGGTGCTACTCTCAGCTGAATGAAATTGCCTGGTTAGGGCGTCGTTACTTGCGGCGAAGGTCGAGGAGGTGGCGGTTCGAATCCTGCCACCGGCAAAGTTGAATTGGGGGGATGGTTTATCAAATTCCACACTACAAAGTCCTTTGTAAGGGGCACCGTCCAAGCCTCCCGGTATGGGGAAGTTTGTGACGTTAAACCATATATAATATGATATTATATATATATATATATATATATATATATATATATACACATGTATATATATATATATATTCATATATATACATATATAAATGTATATACATATAAATGTATATGTATATGTATATATATAGTCATATATATACATATATATATGTATATATATATACACACATATATGTATATATATATGTATATATACATATATAGATATATATATATATATATATGTATATATATATATATTTCTAAACAGAAATGTAGTAGCACATTTGTAAATTACACACAGGAACCCACAGTCGGAGAAAGAATAAACTTCGAATAAAGAAAAATACTATATTTCGGCTATCAACTGTAGCCCTCTTCAGGAAAGTACATAAGATAGAGAACAGAGGGGACTTATAGACTACAGTAAGAAGAGATGTGGACAGTTGACCTCACTCAGGCGCGGGGCAAACTGGGGTGGCGGAGGAGGGAGGAGATGAGGAGAGGGGAGGATGTAGCGTCCGCACCAACTTGGCTACTGCTGCGCGTGAGATTATGTCAGGTGTCCACTGCCCTTTAGAAATATTAATATTAGGGCATTCCTCAATTAATGCTGATTCGACTATTTTCCTCCTGAAACCGCAGTGGGACTTGAACACTAATCTGGCCTTACCCCAGTCGAAAGAATGATTCTTATTTTTGACATGAAGAAATACAGCCGAATTTTCTTGCCCATACCTAATTGACCTTTTATGTTCTGCCAATCTAGTGTTCAGGTCTCTCCCGGTTTGACCCAAGTAAACCAAATCACAATCTTTGCAGGGCAAACAATAAACACCAGGTGACTCAACTTCCTTCGGTTTTTGTTGAACGTTCACAATTTGCTTACGCACGGTGTTAGGATAGTGATAGGCAATAGTGAGACGTTCATGAGGAAAACATTTAGTAGAAGAACTGATGGTATTATTAAATGGAATTTTTAAAATGTCCTTAAAGGAGCGGTGAAAACTTGAGGGGACGGAAGTTTTAAAATGGTTGGCCCTAGCCTTACTGAGGGCTTGATCCAGAAACCAAGGTGGATAAGCCAACTTCTCAAGTTGACATTTGATCACCTCAATCTCATGGTCCAGAAGTTGGGGACTGCAAATCCTGAAAGCCCTCAAGAAAAGGCCAGAGGCAACACTTTTCTTAACATTGTCAGGGTGATTGCTAAAAAAGTGGAGATAACTGCCTGAATGGGTGGGCTTACGGTACACTGTAAAGAATAAATTATCATCAGTTCTTCTTAACAAAATATCCAAGAAAGGGATTTGGTGTCCTTCTTCCCATTCAACTTTAAATTTAAGATTCGGGGTCAATTGGTTCAATTTATCATGGAACACTTCAAATGGGCCCCAACTGTCATCCCACGCCGAAAAGATATCGTCTACGTACCTGAGCCAAATCATTTCGGGCGGTTTGATGCTGGGGAAAAGGGTACACTCAAAATACTCCATGTACAAATTGGCCAAAACAGGAGACAAATTGGAACCCATACTGCAACCGAATTTTTGACTATCGCTCCTTGTCCTCCTTTAAGTTTTCCTTTAGCACTTCTGTGATTGGGCGCGATTTTGTCTCTGAGAACAGAAACGGTGGTTATCTATGTTCCCTCTATTTTTTTTTTTTTTTTTTTTTTTTTTTTTTTTTTTTTTTTTTTTTTTGTGAGAGTGAGCAGGAATTTGCTTGTGCGCAAACTTTGCCTACTCCGAAAAGTATGTGCACACCCATGGCGGCAAACTCATTTCGTTTGCAATGGAAGCGCTAGAGTTAGGAGAGAGAGAGAGAGAGAGAGAGAGAGAGAGAGAGAGAGAGAGAGAGAGAGAGAGAGAGAGAGAGAGAGAGAATATTGGTTTGACGGTTGGCAAGTTACCAAATATTTAGAGAATTTATAAGTGGATGTTTGGGTGGAACTTCTTTATTGATTGGATTTTGATATAACTTGCAAACCCTGTGTGCGCACATTTTTTTCTTTATGTGAGCTAGTTGTAAAACATATGTGCGCGCGCACATACCCACAGTTTAGAGGGAACGTTAGTAATTATCAACGAAGAAATACCAAAAGGATTTCCTCCTACACATATATACACCAACGATAACACCAACAGATATTACTAAAAGGATTTCTTCCTACACACAAATACACCAACGATGCATCAACAGATATTTTCGGTTTGGTCAGGAATTTGCGTTCTGTACCCACCGAAGAACGTAACCACGAGCGCGCTCAGTGACCCAATCTGTGATGCGACCTTGGGTCACGTGATCGGTCGCGTCAACCTCCAGGGTCGAAGACATTTAGGGAGAGATGAACCAAAGCTAGGACACCAATTGGAGGTCCCGATTTCAGCTGCAGGAACCTCTCGGCGAGGGAGGCTTCGGGTGTGTTTACCTGGCGAAGGACCTCGCCAGCAGCAGCCAGGTTGCGATCAAGAAAGTCCCCCTCTCCGGCGTCGACACCTGGGGGTGGCGCCAAGGAACGAGAGTGCCCATAGAAGCCTCTCTCTTGCACAAAGTGCAAACCGTTCCTGGGGTTATCCAACTTTACGAATGTTTCGTTATAGAGGGCAACTTTTTCATGGCAATGGAATTTGTACCTAAAGCAACTTCGATATATGATCATATGGAAAAATGCGGCAAACTCCCCCTTCCACAGATCAAAAGGCTCTTTCGTGACATCGTAATTACAGTACAAAGATGTCTAAACGCAGGCGTTTCTCACAAGGACATCAAACCAGAGAACGTCTTGCTATACGAGGATCCAGGCTCAGGGGAGTTTAAGATCAAGTTAATCGACTTTGGATGCGGGGAAACGATTAAAGGTCACAGGGGAACACACACTGGCGGGACATCGTTTTACTGGCCACCAGAGTACATCGCCAAAGGAGAGTTCCTCCACGTCCCGGCGACAGTATGGAGTCTCGGGACCCTCCTGTATTACCTGGTGTGCCACGACGACCCGTTCTACGACGACAGCGAGATCGAAAAGGGTCGCCCGCCTTTCCCCGAAGACCTTCCCCGTCAGTGCCGCGACCTGATCACCAAGTGCTTCGCCATGGACCCATGGGAGCGGCCCACCCTCCACGGCATCTTGGACCACCCGTGGCTGAAGGGTTTTGGCCGCTCCCAGGACGGGAACGAGCTCGAGCCGCCCGATCCAAAGCTCTTTCCGCCACAAATCTTAAGGAAACTCGAGGAGCGAGAGACGAAACAGAACCCCCAGGCCCCAGTGAACAATACCAAAAGTGGCTTAGAAGAAGGAAGTAAAAAGGAAAGTAGGCCGCAAAAAGAGAAGAAGCACAGAAAGAAGTGGTGGATACCACTGGTAAACATAAAGCCCATTAGACTCGTCAAGAAGCCATTTAAGTTGCTAAAAAGGACGAATATATTTTGCCTGAGAACTGAATGAATTAACAGGTTCCCTCGGCTCAAGAAGAACGAGTGCTCGATATACTATTTAGTTAAGAACTGATCGTTTGTACAAAAAGTACAGCAAGAATGTAGAAAGCCAAATGGGAAAATGCAAGGTTTCCTTAAAGTCCTAATAAGGACAAAGATTAAAAATTGGTCTGAAAGAGCCATACATAGTTACATAGAAAGGGCATACATATATGGACTACCAGAATGAAGGTAAACATCCGTATAACATCCACACAGACATGGGAAAGAGCCCAAGAGCAAAAACGCTCTTCGCGTCATGACAGTGACAGATTTGAAAGAAGCCTTCGTCAGAAAGAGCCACAAAGAGCTAAAGAGAGGGCAAGAAAAAATTAAGTAAAGGAATTAGTCTTAAAGAGCCACGCACAGGGGGAGATCACTCTCCCCTCAGCTGAATAAAATCGCCTGACGGCATAACAGAAGAATTACAAGATATTCGGAACGCAGTCGGAGGCCTGACCTTGAGAGGGGCCCCTCTCAGCTGAATGAAATTGCCTGGTGAGGGCGTCGTTAATTGCGGCGAAGGTCGAGGAGGTGGCGGTTCGAATCCTGCCACCGGCAAAGTTGAATCAAGGGCATGGTTCATTAAATTCCACACTACAAAGTCCTTTGTACGGGGCATCGTCCTATCCTCCCTGTATGGGGGAGTTTGTGACGTTAAACCATATCATTACATATATATATATATATATATATATATATATATATATATATATATATATGTATATATATGTATATATATGTGTGTGTGTGTCGGTGTGTGTGTGTGTGTGTGTATATATACATATGTATACATATATATATACATACACACACACACACACACACACACACACACACATATATATATATATATATATATATATGCATATACATATATATATATACATATATATATATATATATATATACTAGACCACCCATGACCCGTTGGGTCAAATAAAATCTTAAATGATACGTTGTTAATAAAATGTTCAATAAGATCTTTATTAAGACAATGCTCTCACATTTACAACATTCTTTGTACAATTTGAATGATTTAAAAACACTTTGATATTTTCCTTTTGCTTAACTCTACTCAGCGCAACATATAATTGTCCATGCTGAAATACAGGTTTGTCTAGATAAACGGTTCGTAGTATTTTAATAAACTCGTTATGCCTCATAGTTGACTATATTTTCAAATACTGAATATGAAAAATTTATAAGTATATATAAATAGATATATATATATATATATGTATTGTGGGTCAAATAAAAGTTTAAATGATACGTTATAAGAAGTGAAATGCAGAAGATTGTGACGTCATGTCTCTTCTTCTGATTGGCTGGTCCTCAGTCGTGACGTCATATGTCTTCTGCTTGGCTGGTCCTCATTCGTGACGTCATATCTCTTCTTCTAATTGGCTGGGTGACAGTTTCAAGCAAGCAAGATGACAAACAAGATTATCATAATTTTATAAGTATATATGTATATATATATATATATATATATATATATATATATATATATATATATATATATATATATTCGTATATTACATCTTCAGACTAAATGACAGAGATACAGAGTAGGGTTTAAATATAAGTATCAGGTGGCAGCCATAGGGGGGGGGGGAAGGGGGGAGACAATACAATGTGAGGAGGGGGGATGCCCTTACCCCTATCGACCTGACCAACACATAAGGGTCAATCTGGCGGAAAGATCTCGGTGACCATTTGGGTTATCAATTTATCACATTTAAAATGACCATAGCTTAATTTTATATTTTTGTCAAACGTGCTTGATATTAAGCAAGATTCTATTATATTTCTTTCTTGCAAGCTTTTTCCTTTGGCTAAAATTGTTGCCTTAGACCAATCAATATGGTGGTTGTATAATGATTTATGTTGGAATAACGCATTGTTTTCCCGGGCAGATCTCACACTATATTTATGTTGGGAAATCCTTGTTTCCAAGTTTTTCCCAGTTTGTCCAATATAAAATTTATTACAATCTTGGCAAGAAATTTTATAGACCACACCGTTGTTGTTAGGAGGGCTGTTCTTTATTAAAGTTTTCTTAATGGTGTGGTCATATTTAAAGGCTACTTTGATATCCAATTTTTTGAGTAGGTTAACAACACTAAGAAAATTTTAATGAAAAGGAAGGACAAGTAAGTATCAGATGTAATATACGAAAGTACTTACTGTCTACAAGTTTTCTTTTCTCCTGTGGTTATTTTGCATTTTTGTATCACGGTGATGTGATTGCTTGCAATATATATATATATATATATATATATACATACATACATATATATATATATATATATATATACATATATATATACTAATGAGAAAAATATAAGCATACCATAGGTTCAATTAAGCTGAACACTTAACTGAGTGGGGTTCAATCTCAAATAGATAACATTGTGGTCGCAGACCAGATGCATGAGATGTACAAGACAAGAGGAAAGGTGCCTACAGACGATGCAACTGCTCCGGAACGAAGCCCCAACGGGAGGAGACACTTCAGCTCGATCTTTCGGCTTCCACAGATCTGAAGTCCCGGCCTGACCGACCGTCGGAGGTCGGAGCGTTGGGCCTCCGTGGGCTGCTCGGGTGTGGTCGATTTTTGTCTGGTTCTCTGACAGGTTCCATACTCGGACAGGAGGGGCCAAAGACTTGACCTGTACGTTGGAGGCCATGGTGGTGCTGTGGTTTCTAGTCTGTCAAACTCGGGCAACAATTATATATTTATCATTATTACACAGATTCTCTCTCTCTCTCTCTTTCCTACACACACAAATCTTGCGTCTCCTGATGTCTTTGACTTGGCGAAACGCTGAGCTAGATAGACATTTAGGTCTATCTACGGTAGTTTCTTCTAGTTGAGGGATGTCAAAGTTCTTCTGGGTAGATTTTCCCCCCATCCTCTCTCACGTATTTGCAAAGTTCCCGAAGAGCACTTAATAATGGGGGTTTCAAGTTGAGGTGCACTGAGGTCCTTTTTGAATTTGGCGGAGACCAAGGATTCTTTGGAGACAAAGAATGGTCCTAACATTTTGATTGGCTACAGAGAACAAGCACGTTTCAATATGCCGGAATAATAATTAAAAAAAAAAAAGGCCCTCCTTTATTCTCCCGTCTCCCCTGTCCTCCCCCCTTCCCCCGATAATCTCCCTCCACCCCCGCGCCACCTTCCCCTCCCTCCCTTCCTCCCGCATCTTTACGTCAGTCCTCCAACTTCAGCTGATATTCTGATGTCTGAAGCTGTTGGGGTCTCGGTCGTCAAGACCCAAGCATTGATCGTGCGTGCGTGCGTGCGTGCGTGCGTGCGTGCGTTCGTGCATGATTGTGGTCTCTATCCTCTACCTTCCCTCCCTCCCTCCCTCCCATTTTATCTCTATGTACATTCCTCCCTCCCTCTTTCATTCCCTAATACAATTTCTCCCCATCTTTCTTTCCTCTCCCCAATTCTTACCCTAATTCTCACCCCGCTCCCTCACTACCTACCCAATATTCCTTTTCTCCCGTCCCCCTCCTACCCAACATTTCATAACAAATAAGTAAAATAAAAACAAAAATAAACAAATAAAATTAATTTGAAAACTCGCACTGCGTTGGTAATAGTTAAATACCATCACATTACTCTTCCATCTCCACCTCTTCCACTTCTCCACCTCCTCCACTTCAACTCCACCTTCCACCTCAAACTGCTGTAAAGTTATACGACCTCCACATTTGTGTCGCTGGGCCTCCTCTCCCCACCTCCTCCCCTCCTTTCCCCCCACTCCCAACTCTTCTCCCCCCACTCCCAACTCCTCTCCCCCCACTCCCCATTCCTCCCTCCACCTCGTCTATTTCCCCTTCCCCCTTCCCCTCTCCCCCAAAATATTCTTTTTCCCTCTCTCCTTTCCTTTTCATTCTCTTTCCCCTTTTTTATCCTGTATTATCATCTCCCCCTCTTCTCTGTCTGTCCCCCTTTTTCTTCTGTCTCCCCTTTCTTTTCTTCCCCTTCAGGCACCGGTGGGAAGAGTTTTCGGTGGTATTCTTAACAAAAAAATCTTTCCTCATATAAATCTTATATAAATCCTTGAAAAGGAAAGATTTATATAAGGATAGATTTTTTTTAAGAATACCACCGTAAGGATCATTCGGTGGTATTCTTAAAAAATCTTTCCTTATATAAATCTTATATAACTTCTATATAAATCCTTGGATGGGAAAGATTTATGTAAGGAAATATTTTTTTAAGAATACCACCGTAAGAACTTACGGTGGCATTCTTAAAAAAATTCTTTCCGAATACCACCGTAAGAATCTTACGGTGGTATTCTTAAAAATATCTTTCCTTATATAAATCTTTCCCTTCCAAGGATTTATATAAAATTTATATAAGGAAAGATTTTTTTTAAGAATACCACCGTTAGGACATCCATGGACGTCTGAGCGTGTTGCTATTAACAAAGTCCGGCCACACAGACACATACTGTACAAAGGGCCAAGGTTACGGAGTCTGAGGCACTTTAACAACGTCTGGTGGGAAATTCTCACCACCATTCTGTTGGTGTATGTGTGTGTTTGTGAATTCGAATGTGTGTGTATGTATTGTCTGTGTATTCCTGTGTTGTGTGTGTGTATGTGTGTGCGTGTATTCGTATGTGAGTGTATGTGTTGTGTGTGGATTTGTATGTGTATATGTTGTGTGTGTGTGTGTGTGTGTATTCATATGTGTGTGTATATTCGTATGTGTGTCTAGGTGTTGTGTATTCGTATGTGTGTGTATGTGTGTGCGTTTGTGTATGTGTATATGTTTGTATGTGTGTATTCGTATGTGTGTGCATGTGTTGTGAGTGTGTGTGTGTTTGTGTGTGTACGTGTATGTTTATGTGTGTGTGTATTCGTATGTGTATACATGTGTTGTGTGTGCGTGTGTGTACATGTGTATGTGTTTGTGTGTGTGTGTGTGTGTGTGTGTGTGTGTGTGTGTGTGTGTGTGTGTGTGTGTGTGTGTGTGTGTGTGTGTGTGTGTGTGTGTGTGTGTGTGTGTGTGTGTGTGTGTGTGTGTGTGTGTGTGTGTGTGTGTTGTGTGTGTGTGTGTGTGCGGGCGCGGTGTCAAAGATTTTATTTTATTTTTTTCTGTGAGAGTGAGCAGAAATTAGCTTGTGCGCAAACTTTGCCTACTCCCAAAAGTACGAGCGCACCCATGGCGGCAAAGTCTTTTCTTTGCGATAGAAGAGCTAGAGTTAGAAAAGAGTGTGTGTGTGTGTGTGAGAGAGAGAGAGAGAGAGAGAGAGAGAGAGAAAGATATATATATATATATATATATATATATATATATAGAGAGAGAGAGAGAGAGAGAGAGAGAGAGAGATAGACAGAGAGAGAGAGAGAGAGATAGAGAGAGAGAGAGAAACAATTATTGGTTTGACGGTTGGCAAGTTACCATATTTTTAGATAATTTATAAGTTGATGTTGGGGGGAACTTCTTTATTGAATGGATCTTAACATCATTTGAAAAACTTGTGTGCGGACATTTTTTCTTTGTGTGCGCTACTTGAAAAACATATGTGTACGCGCACAGTTTATAGGGAATGTTAGTGATTACCATTGAAGAATTATTAAAAGGACTTCTTCCTACACATAAATACACCAATGTTGACATCAACAGATACTTTCGGTTTGGTCAGGAATTTGCCTTCCGTACCCACCGAACAACGTAACCACGAGCGCGCTCAGTGACCCAATCTGTGATGCGACCTTGGGTCACGTGATCGGTCGCGTCGACCTCCAGGGTCGAAGACATTTAGGGAGTGATGAACAGAGACGAGGAAACCAATTGGAGGGCCTGGCTTCAGCTGCAAGAACCTCTCGGCGAGGGAGGCTACGGGTGTGTTTACCTGGCGAAGGACCTCGCCAGCGGCACAAAGGTCGCCATCAAGGAAGTCCCCCTCTCCAGTGTCGACACCTGGGGGTGGCGCCAAGGGACGAGAGTGCCCATGGAAGCCTCTCTCCTACACAAGGTCCAAGCCGTTCCTGGGGTTATCCAACTTTACGAATGTTTCGTTTCCAACGGCAAGTTTTACATGACCATGGAACTTGTGCCGAAAGCAACTTCGTTATATGATTATATGGAAAAATGCGGCAAGCTTTCCCTTCCACAGATCAAAAGGATCTTTAGTGACATCGTAAGGACAGTACAAAGATGTCTAAACGCAGGCGTTTCTCACAAGGACATCAAACCAGAGAACGTCTTGCTATACGAGGATCCAGGCTCAGGGGAGTTTAAGATCAAGTTAATCGACTTTGGATGCGGGGAAATGATTAAAGGTTACAGGGGAACACACACTGGCGGGACATCGTTTTACTGGCCACCAGAGTACATCGCCAAAGGAGAGTTCCTCCACGTCCCGGCGACAGTATGGAGTCTCGGGACCCTCCTGTATTACCTGGTGTGCCACGACGACCCGTTCTACGACGACAGCGAGATCGAAAAGGGTCGCCCGCCTTTCCCCGAAGACCTTCCCCGGCAGTGCCGCGACCTGATCACCAAGTGCTTCGCCATGGACCCATGGGAGCGGCCCACCCTCCACGGCATCTTGGCCCATCCTTGGCTGAAGGCTTTTGGCCGCTCCGAGGACGGGAACGAGCTCGAGCCGCCCGATCCCAAGCTCTTTCCGCCACAAATCTTCAGGAAACTCGAGGAGCGCGAGACGAAACAGAACCCCCAGGCCCCAGTGAAGAATAGTGGCTTAGAAGAAGAAAGTAAAAAGGAAAGTAGGCCACAAAAAGAGAAGAAGCACAGAAAGAAGTGGTGGATACCACTGATAAAAATGAAGCCCATTAGACTCGTCAAGAAGCCATTTAAGTTGCTAAAAAGGACGAATATATTTTGCCTGACAACTGCATGAAGTATCAGGCTCCCTCGGCTCAATGTAGTATTCAGCTGAGAACTGATCGTATGTACAAAACGTACACCAGAAATGTGGAAAGCCAAATGGAAGGTTTCCTTAAAGTCATAATAAGGACAAGGATGAAAAACATCGGTCTAAAAGTGCCATACATAGTTACATAGAAAGGGCATACATATATGGGCTACCAGAAGGAAGGAAAACACCCGCATAATATCTAGAAAGTCACGTAAAAGAGCCTAAGAGCGAAAACGCTCTTTATGTCATGACCGTGACAGATCTGAAAGAAGCCTTAGTCAGAAAGAGCCATAAAGAATTAAAAAGAGGGCAAGAAAGTTTTCAGTAAAGGAATTAGTCTTAAAGAGCCACGCACAAGGGGAGATCACTCTCCCCTCAGCTGAATAAAATCGCCTGACGGCATAACAGAAGAACTACAAGATATTCGGAACGCAGTCGGAGGCCTGACCTTGAGAGGGGCTCCTCTCAGATGAATGAAATTGTCTGGTTAGGGCGACGTTACTTGTGGCGAAGGTCGAGGGGATGGCGGTTCGAATCCTGCCACCGGCGAAGTTGAACCAAGGGCATGGTTGATTAAATTCCACGCTACAGAGTCCTCTGTAAGGGGCACCGTTCTAGCCTCCCATTATGGGGGAGTGTGTGACGTTAAACCATATTATCAGATATATATATATATATATATATATATATATATATATATATATATATACATATATATATATATATATATATATATATATATATATATATATATACACTGATGAGAAAAATGTAACCATACAGTAGGTTCAAATAAGCTGAACACTAAACTGATGGTGTTCAATCTCGAATAGATAAGATATCATTATGGTCGCCAGACCAGATGCATGAGATGTACAAGACAAGAGGAAAGATGCCTATAGACGATGAAACTGCTGAGGAACGAAGCCCCAAAGCGAGGACACTCTTTAGCTCGATCTTTCGGCTTCCACAGATCTGAAGTCCCGGCCTGCCCGATCGTCGGAGGTCGGAGCGTTGGGCCTCCGTGGGCTGCTCGGGTGTGGTCGATTTTTGTCTGGTTCTCTGTCCCCCCGGACGGACGGACAGGTTCCATACTCGGACAGGAGGGGCCAAAGACATGACCTGTACGTTGGAGGCCATGGTGGTGCTGTGGTTTCTAGTCTGTCAAACGCGGGCAACAATTATATATTTATCATTATTAATCAGGTTCTCTCGCTCTCTTTCATACACACATAATTCTTGGATCTCCTGATGCCTCTGACTTGGAGAAGAGTTGAGCTAGATAGGCATTTAGGTCTATCTACGACAGGTTCTTCTAGTTGAGGGATGTCAAATTTCTTCTCGGTAGATTTTTACCCCCCATCCTCTCTCACACCTGTGCAAATTTCCCGAGGAGCACTTGATAATGGGGACGGTCTAGGAGCAGTTTCGAGTTAAGGTGCACTGAGGTCCTATCTGATTTCGGCGGAGACCAAGGATTCTTGGGAGACAAAGAATGATTCGAATATTTTGATTAGCTACAGAGAACAAACACGTTTCAATAGCAGGAACTAATATATATATATATATATATATATACATATATATATATATACATGTATACTTACTCTTACTCTGTTGGTTGTCAGGCCGGACGGCCCTTCACCGCTTTCACTATGCCTCTCCAGATGGTTCTATCCTCTGCCAATTCTTTCCAGGCCTCTCTTGGTGCCAACCTCTCCACGTCCTTCTTGACTCCATCCATTCGTCTGTGCCTGGGTCTCCCTACTGGTCGTCTGCCCTCTACTCCTCCTTCCATAACCTTCTTTGGTAGTCTGTCTGCCTCCATTCGTACGCAGTGTCCAGCCCACCGTGCTCCTCTTCTCCGTATTTCATCCTGAATGTACGGTTACCGAGTCTGATCTCTAATTTCCCTGTTATGTCTTCGTCTCCATTTCCCTTCTTCTTCATCATATACTGGGCCGAGGATTCTTCTCAGGATATTGTTTTCAAAATTTTCAAGTCCCTTCTCCCTTTCTTTTGTCAGTGTCCATGTCTCACATCCGTACAGGACTGTTGGTTTTATTACAATGTTAGATGTTCTTATCTTAGTTCTTCTGCTGATGGTCCGACTCTTCATTACAGATGCCAGGGCATGGTAACATCTGTTTCCTACAGCTATTCGTTCGTTTATTTCTATGTCCAATTCATTTCTCTCACTGACAATGGATCCCAGGTACTTGAACTTATCCACTTTCTTCACCCTTAGTGATCCAACTTGTTCCTCTCCTGGTGTATAATTCCCATTTCTACTTAGTTTCATAATTTCCGTTTTCTGCTCATTGCATTTTAGGCCTATCTATACTGCTGTTCTCTGGAGTACTGTAAAGATCTCGTTAATTTCCTCCACAGTCTCGGCCACCACATCCACATCATCGGCATAAGCGAGGTGGGTTATCTGACCATTGGATAACTTAGCTCCACCTGGATGGTTGGTAATCTGCCTGACTGCTTTCTCCACTGCAAGATTAAACAGTAAAGGAAAAAGCATACATCCCTGCCTAAGGCCACTGTGTATATTGAAACTTTCTGTATCTTTATATATATATATATATATATATATATATATATATATATATATATAAATATATATATATGTATATATATATATATATATATATATATATATATATATATATATATATATATATATATATATATATATAGACGTATAGACGTGAGCAGAACCTCCCACGGACAGTTCAGACAGTCGCGGACGATTCAGTCAGTCCCGGATAACCTGACGACGACAATATATCGACCCTACATCAGTGGTTCTCATTTTCTATGTTTTCATTATAATTGGTGATGTTTACGAAAACCGTTTGACATTCTTTACCAAAAACAAATAATTCGCTCGAAGGACATTTGGCATAGGACATTTGAGACACAGGTTGCTGGACACCACCCTAATATTTGGAAGTTTTTCGTTTGCCTGAAAAAAGAACAAAACTATAATGAAGTCAAAGTCGATCAATACTTGGCTGGTACTTCATCTCAACCACAAAGAAAGAAATATCGTCACTCTTCTGAACGGATAAAAAAACATTGTAGAAAGATATCCTTCATATAGCAACGTCGTTGATTATTTGCGGGCAATAGCCCATAACCTAATATTAAGTAAACCAATTTATAGTTTTAAATACGAAAAGAAATTCTACCTTGTTTTTGTAGTATCCTAAATAAAGGCTATGAAAGTATGCTAATCAAGGATGAAAACACGACCCAGTTATGTATTTCAAATTAGAATATTTTTATTTTTCGATGAGTTGTGCATATCGATGAATTGAGCGTGTCGATGAATTGTTGTCGATAAATTGTCGTCGGTGAATTCGCCTAGACCCCTTACGGTGGTGTTCTTAAAAAATTCTTTCCTTATATAAATTTTATATAAATCCTTGGAAGGGAAAGATTTATATAAGGAAATATTTTTTTAAGAATACCACCGTAAGAATCTTACGGTGGTATTCTTAAAAAAATATTTCCTTATATAAATCTTTCCCTTCCAAGGATTATATAAAATTTATATAAGGAAAGATTTTTTTAAAGAATACAACCGTTAGGACATTGATGGATGGCTGAGCGCGTTGCTATTAACAATGTCCAGACCATTTGTAATTGTTATTTCGAACTATGTGTTCTTTTCATTATCTGCACTTCATGTATATTGATTCATTGCCAAATGAAATTATTGTTATTATTATTATTATTATTATTATTATTATTATTATTATTATTATTATTATTATTATTATTATTATTATTATTATTATTATTATTATTATTATTATTATTATTATTATTATTATTATTATTATTATTATTGTTATTATTATTATCATTATCATTATTATTATTATTATTATCATTATTATTATTATTATTATTATTATTATTATTATTATTATTATTATTATTATTATTATTATTATTATTATTATTATTATTATTATTATTATTATTATTATTACTATTACTATTATTATTATTATTATTATTATTATTATTATTATTATTATTATTATTATTATTATTATTATTATTATTATTATTATTATTATTATTATTATTACTATTATTATTATTATTATTATTGTTATTATTATTATTATTATTATTATTATTATTATTATTATTATTATTATTATTATTATTATTATTATTATTATTATTATTATTATTATTATTATTATTATTATTACTATTATTATTATTATTATTATTATTATTATTATCATTATTATTATTATTATTATTATTATTATTATTATTATTATTACTATTATTATTATTATTATTATTATTATTTATTTATTTTATTATTATTTATTATTGTTATTGTTGTTATTATTATTATTATTATTATTATTATTATTATTATTATTATTATTATTATTATTATTATTATTATTATTATTATTATTATTATTATTATTATTATTATTATTATTATTATTAATTATTATTATTATTATTATTATTATTATTATTATTATCATTATTATTATTATTATTATCTACTGTACAAGGGCCAAGGTTACGGAGTCTGAGGCACTTCTAACAACGTCTGGTGGGAAATTCTCACCACCATCCTGTTTGTGTGTGAGTGTTGTGTTGTGTGTGTGTGTGTGTGTGTGTGTGTGTGTGTGTGTGTGTGTGTGTGTGTGTGTGTGTGTGTGTGTGTGTGTGTGTGTGTGTGTGTGTGTGTGTGTGTGTGTGTGTGTGTGTGTGTTCTGTGTGTGTGTGTGTGTGTGTGTGTGTGTGTGTGTGTGTGTGTGTGTGTGTGTGTGTGTGCATGTGTTGTGTGTGTATGTGTGTATATGTGTGTGTATTCGTATGTGTGTGTATGTGTTGTGTGTGCATTCGTATGTCTATGTGTTGTGTGTGTATATGTGTTTGTGTGTGTGAGTGTGTGTATTCGTATATGTGTGTATGTGTTGTGTGTGTGTATTCATATGTGTATGTGTTGTGTGGGTGTGCATGTGTTGTGTGTGTACTTGTATGTGTGTATATATGTTTGTGTGTGTGTGTGTGTGTGTGTGTGTGTGTGTGTGTGTGTGTGTGTGTGTGTGTGTGTGTGTGTGTGTGTGTGTGTGTGTGTGTGTGTGTGTGTGTGTGTGTAATAAAAATAATAATAATCAACGGTTTATTGGGTATAGCAGTATTACTGCTGAAAATATACATCCTACAAGATTATAACAATATACAACTATGACAGTGAAAAGATGTTATTACAAGCATTCAAAAACTAGACAAAAAAGTAAGCTGAGAAATAGGTGTGTAGTACAACAATGTTAATTCTTGAGTGTGTGTGTGTACGTGTGTATTCACTTAGTCTTTGGATCACGGGTTGTACTCGTGATCGACATCTATTTCCCTCCCGGAAGAGAGCTCAGAACTCGTGTGAGCAGAACCTCCCACGGACAGTTCACAGTCGCGGACGATTCAGTCAGTCCCGGATAACCTGGCGACAATATATCGACCCTACATCAGTGGTTCTCATTTTCAATGTTTTCATTATAATTGGTGATGTTTACGAAATCCGGTTTACATTCTTTACCAAAAACAAATAATTTGCTTGAAGGATGGCATAGGACATTTGAGACACAAGTTGCTGGACATCACCCTAATATTTGGAAGTTTTTCGTTTGCCTGAAGAAAGAACAAAACTATAATGTAGTCAAAGTCGATCAATACCTACCTTTCTAATTTTAAGTAAACCAATCTATAGTTTTAAATACGAAATGAAATTCTAACTTGTTTTTGTAGTATCCTAAATAAAGGCTATGAAAATTATTATTTCATTATGAAAGGTATGCTAATCAGGAATGAAAACACGACCTAGTTATATATTTCAAATTAAGTATTTTTATTTTTCGCTGAATTGTGTATATCGATAAATTGAGCGTGTCGATGAATTGTTGCCGGTGAATTCGCCTTCAGAATACAACCGTAAGAATCTGACGATGGTATTCTTAAAAAATCTTTCATTATATAAATCTTTCCCTTCTAAGGATTTATATAAAATCTATATAAGGAAAGATTTTTTTTAAGAATACAACCGTTAGGACATTCATGGGTGGCTGAGCGCGTTGCTATTAACAATGTCTAGACCACAATGGTTATAAATAAGCTTACATGCTTTTATGTATTATCCTCGGCATTTGTAATCTTTATTTCGAACTATGTGTTCTTTTCATTATTTGCACTTCATGTATATTGATTCAATGCCAAATAAGATTATTATTATTATCACTATTATTATTGTTATCATCTACTGTACAAAGGGCCAAGGTTACGGAGTCTGAGGCATTTTTAACAACGTCTGGTGGGAAATTCTCACCACCATCCTGTTTGTGTGTGTGTGTGTTGTGTGTGCATTCGTGTGTGTGTGTTGTGTTGTGCATTCGTATGTGTGTGTGTATATATGTGTGTGTGTGTGTGTGTGTGTGTGTGTGTGTGTGTGTGTGTGTGTGTGTGTGTGTGTGTGTGTGTGTGTGTGTGTGTGTGTGTGTGTGTGTGTGTGTGCGTCCGCATGTGTGCGTACGTGCCTTTTTTTTTTTTTTTTTTTGCAACAGCAACATCGTAACCATTGTTCTTCGGCGGAGATAACCAGCGCTACTATCTTTTGGGGGCAAAATCACCACCGAAGAGTAGTCAACTATTTTTTTTTTTTTTTTTTTTTTTTTTTTTTTTTTTTCTTTTCTTTTTTAAGGAGAGAGGAGGGAAGGTACGTATTCAAAGCCCCATGATTCATTTTTTGAGGGGACTTGAAAAAAAGGTGATCACGTTCCACATCGACTATCGCTCCTTGTCCTCCTTCAAGTTCTCCTTTAGCACCTCTGTGATCGACTTCTTGGGCGCGATTTTGTCTCTGAGAACAGAAACGGTGGTTATCAATGTTCCCTCTATCTTTTTTTTTTGTGAGAGTGAGCAGAAATTTGCTTGTGCGCAAACTTTGCCTACTCCGAAAAGCATGTGCACACCCATGGCGGCAAACTCATTTCGTTTGCAATGGAAGCGCTAGAGTTAGTTGAGAGAAAGAGAGAGAGAGAGAGAGAGAGAGAGAGAGAGAGAGAGAGAGAGAGAGAGAGAGAGAGAGAGAGAAAGAGAGAGATAGATAGATAGAGAGAGAGAGAGAGAGAGAGAGAGAGAGAGAGAGAGAGAGAGAGAGAGAGAGAGAGAGAGAGAGAGAGAGAGAGAGAGAGAGAGAGAGAGAGAATACTGGTTTGACGGTTGGCAAGTTATCAAATATTTAGAGAATTTATAAGTTGATGTTTAGGTGGAACTTCTTTATTGATTGGATTTTGATATAATTTGCAAACCCTGTGTGCGCACATTTTTTTTCTTTATGTGCGCTAGTTGTAAAACATGTGCGCGCGCACAAACCCACAGTTTAGAAGGAACGTTAGTAATTATCAACGAAGAAATACTAAAAGGATTTCCTCCTACACATATATACACCAACGATAATATCAACAAATATTACTAAAAGGATTTCTTCCTACACATATATACACCAACGATGACATCAACAGATACTTTTGGTTTGGATGGGCATTTGCGTTCCGTACCCACCGAAGAGCGTAATCACGAGCGCGCTGAGTGACCCAATCTGTGATGCGACCTTGGGTCACGTGATCGGTCGCGTCGACCTCCAGGGTCGAAGACATTTAGGGAGAGATGAACAGAGACGAGAACACCAATTGGAGGGCCCAGTTTCAGCTGAAAGAACCTCTCGGCGAGGGAGGCTACGGATGTGTTTACCTGGCGAAGGACCTCGCCAGCGGCACCCAGGTCGCCATCAAGGAAGTCCCCCTCTCCGGCGTCGACACCTGGGGGTGGCGCGAAGGGAGGAGAGTGCCCATGGAAGTCTCTCTCCTGCACAAGGTCCAAACTGTTCCTGGGGTTATCGAACTTTACGAGTGTTTCGTTTCCGACGGCAAGTTTTACATGACCATGGAACTTGTGCCGAAAGCAACTTCGATATATGATTATATGGAAAAATGCGGCAAGCTTTCCCTTCCACAGATCAAAAGGCTCTTTAGTGAGATCGTAAAGACAGTACAACGATGTCTAAATGCAGGCGTTTCTCACAAGGACATCAAACCAGAGAACGTCTTGCTCTACGAAGATCCAGGCTCAGGGGAGTTTAACATCAAGTTAATCGACTTTGGATGTGGGGAAACGATTAAAGGTTACATGGGAACACACACTGGCGGAACATCGTTTTACTGGCCACCAGAGTACATCGCCGAAGGAGAGTTCCTGCACGTCCCGGCGACAGTATGGAGTCTCGGGACCCTCCTGTATTACCTGGTGTGCCACGACGACCCGTTCTACGAAGACAGCGAGATCAAAAAGGGTCGCCCGCCTTTCCCCGAAGACCTTCCCCGTCAGTGCCGCGACCTGATCACCAAGTGCTTCGCCATGGACCCATGGGAGCGGCCCACCCTCCATGGCATCTTGGCCCACCCTTGGCTGAGGGCTTTTGGCCTTTCCTAGGACGGGAACGAGCTCGAGCCGCCCGATCCAAAGCTCTTTCCGCAAGAAATCTTCAGGAGGGTCCCGAGACTGTCGCCGGGACGTGGAGGAACTTTCCTTTGGCGATGTACTCTGGTGGCCAGTAAAACGGTGTCCCGCCAGTGTGTGTTCCCCTGTAACCTTTAATCATCTCCCCGCATCCAAAGTCGATTAACTTGATCTTAAGCTCTCCTGAGCCTGGATCTTCGTAGAGCAAGACGATCTCTGGTTTGATGTCCTTGTGAGAAACGCCTGCGTTTAGACATCGTTGTGCTGTCTTTACGATCTCACTAAAGAGCCGTTTGATCTGTGGAAGGGAAAGCTTGCCGCATTTTTCCATATAATCATATATCGAAGTCGCTTCAGGCACAAATTCCATGGCCATGTAAAACTTGCCGTCGGAAACGAAACATTCGTAAAGTTGGATAACTCCAGGAACGGTTTGCACTTTCTGCAAGAGAGAGGCTTCCATGGGCACTCTCGTTTCTTGGCGCCACCCCCAGGTAAAGCGTTCCTGATGGGTGGTGTAATGCTATAGTGATTTTGCTTCATGAAAAAGGATACCAGAAGGACCTTAGTAACTATCAACCGATTAGCTTGCTCTCAAATGTATATAAAGTATTCTCCAAGATCCTTACAAATAGACTAAGTAAAGCTTTAGATGGAAACCAACCGAGAGAACAGGCAGGCTTTAGGAGCGGATATTCGACTCTGACTCTAGACCATTTGCAGGCAATAAACCAACTTATCGAGAAAACAACAGAATACAATATATCTCTGTGTTTAGCTTTTGTAGATTACGAGAAGGCCTTCGACTCGGTAGAACAAATAGCAATACTAAACTCGCTACGCAAGCAGGGTACAAATGAACAGATCGTAAAAGTTTTAGAAAAGATTTATGCCAAAGGTACCGCTAAATTCGACTACATAAAGATACAGAAAAGATCAAGATCGAGAAAGGAGTACGGCAAGACGATACAATTTCACAGAAACTATTTACAGCTTGCTTGGAAGATATTTTCAGAAGACTGAGTTGGGAAAAGAAAGGTTTAAAGATTAATGGCGAATATTTGAACCACTTAAAATTTGCGGATGACATTATTCTTATTTCAGAAAGAGCAGAAGACTTGCAAGATATGCTGAGTGATCTAAACAAGTAGGTTTAAAAATGAATAAGAGTAAAACCAAAGTAATGTTCAATACGAAAGTTCAAAGTAAGGAGATTGTAATTGATGACGAGAGTCTTGAGGAAGTTAAAGAATATATATATATATATATATATATATATATACATATACATACATATATACAGTATACATATATATACACACACATATATATATACATATATATACATACATACATACACATATATATACATATACATATATAGAGTATATATATATATATATACATATATATACATATATATATACATATATATACATATACATATATATACACATATATATATATACATATCTATACACATATATATATATGTATATATATATATATATACATACATATATGATAATGATATGGTTTAACTTCACAAACTCCTCAATACCGGGAGGCTAGGACGGTGCCCCTCACAGAGGGCTTTCTAGAGTGGACTTTAATGAACCATGGCATTGATTCAACTTTGCCGGCGTCAGAATTCGAACCGCCACCTCATCGATTTTCGCCGCAAGTAACGACGCCCTAACCAGACAATTTCATTCAGCTGAGAGTAGGACCTCTCAAGGTCAGGCAACCGACTGCGTTCTGAATATCTTGTAATTCTTCTGTTATGCCATCAGGCGATTTTATTCAGCTGAGGGGAGAGTGATCTTCCCATGTGCATGGCTCTTTAAGACCAATTCCTTTACTTAACTTTTTCTTGCCCTCTCTTTAACTCGTTGTGGCTCTTTCTGACAAAGGCTTCTTTCAGATCTGTCACTGTCATGACGTAAAGAGCGTTTTTGCTCTTAGGCTCTTTCCCATGTCTGTCTGGATGTTATACGGATGTTTACCTTCCTTGTGGTAGTCCATATATATATGCCCTTTCTATGTAACTATGCATGGCTCTTTCAGACCGATTTTTTTATACTTGTCCTTATTATGACTTTAAGGAAACCTTCCATTTTCCCATTTGGCTTTCCACATTCCTGATGTACTTTTTGTACAAACAATCAGCTCTCAGCTGAATAGTATATCGAGCACTCGTTCTTCTTGAGCCGAGGGAGCCTGTTAATTCATTCGGTTCTCAGGCAAAATATATTCGTCCATTTTAGCAACTTAAATGGCTTCTTGACGAGTCTAATAGACCTCATATTTATCAGTGGTATCCACCACTTCTTTCTTTGCTTCTTCTCTTTTGTTGGCCTACTTTCCTTTTTACTTTCTTCTAAGCCACGTTTGGTATTGTTCACTGGGGCCTCGGGGTTCTGTTTCATCTCGCGCTCCTCGAGTTTCCTGATCCAGAAACCAAGGTGGATAAGCCAACTTCTCAAGTTGACGTTTGATCACCTCAATCTCATGGTCCAGAAGTTGGGGACTGCAAATCCTGAAAGCCCTCAAGAAAAGGCCAGAGGCAACACTTTTCTTAACATTGTCAGGGTGATTGCTAAAAAAGTGGAGATAACTGCCTGAATGGGTGGGCTTACGGTACACTGTAAAGAATAAATTATCATCAGTTCTTCTTAACAAAATATCCAAGAAAGGGATTTGGTGTCCTTCTTCCCATTCAACTTTAAATTTAAGATTCGGGGTCAATTGGTTCAATTTATCATGGAACACTTCAAATGGGCCCCAACTGTCATCCCACGCCGAAAAGATATCGTCTACGTACCTGAGCCAAATCATTTCGGGCGGTTTGATGCTGGGGAAAAGGGTACACTCAAAATACTCCATGTACAAATTGGCCAAAACAGGAGACAAATTGGAACCCATACTGCAACCGAATTTTTGACGGAAGAATTGGTCTTGAAAGGAGAAAACATTTGAAGAAACACACAGGCGAACTAAAGCATGAATTTTGTTGACAGGGAGGGGGAAAAAGTCTTGAAACGGTTGCAGTTTGGATTCCAAAAAAGTAAGTACATCATCAACATTAATATTCGTAAATATGAAAGTATGAAAGTTCAGGGTTTAAGGCTCCTCAGCCTGGATGTGTCCTCGTTATTTACGAATATTAATGTTGATGATGTACTTACTTTTTTGGAATGTTTTCTCCTTTCAAGACCAATTCTTCCGTCAAAAATTCGGTTGCAGTATGGGTTCCAATTTGTCTCCTGTTTTGGCCAATTTGTACATGGAGTATTTTGAGTGTACCCTTTTCCCCAGCATCAAACCGCCCGAAATGATTTGGCTCAGGTACGTAGACGATATCTTTTCGGCGTGGGATGACAGTTGGGGCCCATTTGAAGTGTTCCATGATAAATTGAACCAATTGACCCCGAATCTTAAATTTAAAGTTGAATGGGAAGAAGGACACCAAATCCCTTTCTTGGATATTTTGTTAAGAAGAACTGATGATAATTTATTCTTTACAGTGTACCATAAGCCCACCCATTCAGGCAGTTATCTCCACTTTTTTAGCAATCACCCTGACAATGTTAAGAAAAGTGTTGCCTCTGGCCTTTTCTTGAGGGCTTTCAGGATTTGCAGTCCCCAACTTCTGGACCAAGAGATTGAGGTGATCAAATGTCAACTTAAGAAGTTGGCTTATCCACCTTGGTTTCTGGATCAAGCCCTCAGTAAGGCTAGGGCCAACCATTTTAAAACTTCCGTCCCCTCAAGTTTTCACCGCTCCTTTAAGGACATTTTAAAAATTCCATTTAATAATACCATCAGTTCTTCTACTAATTTGTTTCCTCATGAACGTCTCACTATTGCCTATCACTATCCTAACACCGTGCGTAAGCAAATTGTGAACGTTCAACAAAAACCGAAGGAAGTTGAGTCACCTGGTGTTTATTGTTTGCCCTGCAAAGATTGTGATTTGGTTTACTTGGGTCAAACCGGGAGAGACCTGAACACTAGATTGGCAGAACATAAAAGGTCAATTAGGTATGGGCAAGAAAATTCGGCTGTATTTCTTCATGTCAAAAATAAGAATCATTCTTTCGACTGGGGTAAGGCCAGATTAGTGTTCAAGTCCCACTGCGGTTTCAGGAGGAAAATAGTCGAATCAGCATTAATTGAGGAATGCCCTAATATTAATATTTCTAAAGGGCAGTGTACACCTGACATAATCTCACGCGCAGCAATAGCCAAGTTGGTGCGGACGCTACATCCTCCCCTCTCCTCACCTCCTCCCTCCTCCGCCACCCCAGTTTGCCCCGCACCTGAGTGAGGTCAACTATCCACATCTCTTCTTACTGTAGTTTATAAGTCCCCTCTGTTCTCTATCTTATGTACTTTCCTGAAGAGGGCTACAGTTGATAGCCGAAATATAGTATTTTTCTTTATTCGAAGTTTATTCTTTCTCCGACTGTGGGTTCCTGTGTGTAATATATATATATATATATATATATATATATATATATATATATATGTACATTAATATATTATATATATATATGTGTGTGTGTGTGTGTGTGTGTGTGTTTGTGTGTGTGTGTGTGTGTGGTATATACATATATATATACATACATATATATATATGTATATATATATATATATATATATTACATATATATACATACATACATATATATATATACATATATATATATACATATATATATATATATACATATATATATACTGTATATTAGTATATTTTGGCAGTGAATTTTCTTGTAGACATGTCTTGTTAAAGATCAATGCTACTCGTAAGTCAGTTTTAACTATCATCTTAGTAATTTTTTCCATTCTTCTTATATGTTTCTTATAGTCCTGGGGTAGATTAAACACAAGTCTACCGAGATCCATGGTATATTGACACTAATTATATAAATACAATCGAAAGCTTTCGGTTGTTACATACAACCATCTTCAGGCAGATAAAATGACAGGAAAAGGTCCATGTCAATTATGCTAAGGGGTTATAAGATGACAAGGCTTTATGGTTCCAGTGAGGTGGAATTAGGAGACGTTCGAGACAGATCATAATGACGGGGGGGGAGGGGGGCGTTGGGAAAGCTGATCAAGGTTGGCGTCCGTTGATGTTATGTGTCATATTGTCGAGGGGAATTTTGTCCTGGTGTGACGGATTCTTTGTTTAGGAGTAAGGTGCCTAATGTGTTTTATGTTGATGATTGGTGTATGTTGTGAAATGTAGACTTTCTCCAGGATGTGTAGTTTTTTGTGATTATTACAGTGTTTGAGTATTTTGGTATTGTTAACTAGGTCTTGTCTTGTGGGATTTCTGTTGTGATAGTGAGTCATATGTTTCCGTATGCTACCATCGCGGGCATGCATTGTGAGCCTTCGGCTAAGTGAAGTTGTGGTAACACCAATGTAATTCATGTTGGTACATTGGTGTTACCACTACTTCACTTAGCCGAAGGCTCACAATGCATGCCCTTCCTCCCGCATCTTTACGTCAGTCCTCCAACTTCAGCTGATATTCTGATGTCTGAAGCTGTTGGGGTCTCGGTCGTAAAGACCCAAGCATTGATCGTGCGTGCGTGCGTGCGTGCGTTCGTGCGTGACTGCGGTCCCTATCCTCTCCCTTCCCTCCCATTTTATCTCTATGTACATCCCTCCTTCCCTCTTTTCCTCCCCTTTCACTCCCTAATACAATTTCTCCCCATCTTTCTTTCCTCTCCCCAATTCTCACCCCCCTCCCTCACTACCTACCCAATACTCCTTTTCTCCCGTCCCCCTCCTACCCAACATTTCATAACAAATAAATAAAATAAAAACAAAAAGAAACAAATAAAATTAATTTGAAAACTCGCACTGCATTGGTAATAATTAAATACCATCACATTACACTTCCATCTCCACCTCTTCCACTTCTCCACCTCCTCCACTTCAACTCCACCATCCACCTCAAACTGCTGTAAAGTTATACGACCTCCACATTTGTGTCGCTGGGCCTCCTCTCCCCACCTCCTCCCCTCCTTTCCCCCCACTCCCAACTCCTCTCCCCCCACTCCCCATTCCTCCCCCCACCTCGTCTATCTCCCCTTCCCTCCTCCCCCTCTCCCCCAAAATATTCTTTTTCCCTCTCTCCTTTCCTTTTCATTCTCTCTCCCACTTTTTTATCCTGTATTATCATCTCCCCCTCTTCTCTGTCTGTCCCCCTTTCTTTTCTTCCCCTTCAGGCACCGGTGGGAAGAGTTTTAGGAGGTATTCTTAAAAAAAATCTTTCCTCATATAAATCTTATAAATCCTTGAAAGGAAAAGATTTATATAAGGAAAGATTTTTTTAAGAATACCACCGTAAGGATCATTCGGTGGTATTCTTAAAAAAATATTTCCTTATATAAAATCTTATATAACTTCTATATAAATCCTTGGATGGGAAAGATTTATGTAAGGAAATATTTTTTTCAAGAATACCATCGTAAGAACTTACGGTGTCATTCTCAAAACAATTCCTTCTGAATACCACCGTAAGAATCTTACTGTCGGTGGTATTCTTAAAAATATCATTCCTTATATAAATCTTTCCCATCCAAGGATCTATATAAAATCTATATAAGGATTTTTTTTCTTTCTTTTTTAAGAATACTACTGTTAGGACATCCATGGACGTCTGAGCGTGTTGCTATTAACAAAGTCCGGCCACACAGACACATACTGTACAAAGGGCCAAGGTTACGGAGTCTGAGGCACTTTAACAACGTCTGGTGGGAAATTCTCACCACCATCCTGTTGGTGTGTGTGTGTGTGTGTGAATTCGTATGTGTGTGTATGTATTGTCTGTGTATTTATGTGTATGTGTTTTGTGTGCGTGTGTATTTGTGTGCGTGTATTCGTATATGTGTGTATGTGTTGTGTGTGTATTCGTATGTGTATCTGTTGTGTGTGCCTTCGTATGTGTATGTATGTGTGTGTGTATATGTGTTTGTGTGTGTGTGTGTGTGTGTGTGTGTGTGTACGCGCGCGCGCGTCCGCATGTGTGCGCACATGCTTTTTTTGCAACAGAAACATCGTAAACATTGTTCTTCGCCGGAGATAACCAGCGCTTCTATATTTTGGGAGCAAAATCACTACCGAGGAGTAGTCAACGATTTTTTTTTTCTTCTTTTCAGGAGAAAGGAGGGAAGGTACGTATTCAAAGACCTTTGATTTATTTTGATTCATTTTTTGAGTGGACTTGAAAAAAAGGTGATCACGTTCCACATCGACTATCGCTCCTTGTCCTCCTTTAAGTTTTCCTTTAGCACTTCTGTGATTGGGCGCGATTTTGTCTCTGAGAAATGAAACGGTGGTTATCTATGTTCCCTCTATTTTTTATTATTTTTTTTTTTTATTATTATGATTTTTATTTTGGTGAGAGTGAGCAGGAATTTGCTTGTGCGCAAACTTTGCCTACTCCGAAAAGCATGTGCACACCCATGGCGGCAAACTCATTTCGTTTGCAATGGAAGCGCTGGAGTTAGGGGAGAGAGAGAGAGAGAGAGAGAGAGAGAGAGAGAGAGAGAGAGAGAGAGAGAGAGAGAGAGAGAGAGAGAGAGAGAGAGAGAGAATAATGGTTTGACGGTTGGCAAGTTACCAAATATTTAGAGAATTTATAAGTGGATGTTTGAGTGGAACTTCTTTATTGATTGGATTTTGATATAAATTGCAAACCCTGTGTGCGCACATTTTTTTCTTTATGTGCGCTAGTTGTAAAACATATGTGCGCGCGCACATACCCACAGTTTAGAGGGAACGTTAGTAATTATCAACGAAGAAATACTAAAAGGATTTCCTCCTACACATATATACACCAACTATAACATCAACAGATATTACTAAAAGGATTTCTTCCTACACACAAATACACCAACGATGCATCGACAGATATTTTCGGTTTGGTCAGGAATTTGCCTTCCGTACCCACCGAAGAACATAACCACGAGCGCGCTCAGTGACACAATGTGGGATGCGACCTTGGCTCACGTGATCGGTCGCGTCAACCTCCAGGGTCGAAGACATTTAGGGAGAGATGAACCAAAGCTAGGACACCAATTGGAGGGCCCGATTTCAGCTGCAGGAACCTCTCGGCGAGGGAGGCTACGGGTGTGTTTACCTGGCGAAGGACCTCGCCAGCAGCACAAAGGTTGCGATCAAGAAAGTCCCCCTCTCCGGCGTCGACACCTGGGGGTGGCGCCAAGGAACGAGAGTGCCCATAGAAGCCTCTCTCTTGCACAAAGTGCAAACCGTTCCTGGGGTTATCCAACTTTACGAATGTTTCGTTATAGAGGGCAACTTTTTCATGGCAATGGAATTTGTACCTAAAGCAACTTCGATATATGATCATATGGAAAAATGCGGCAAACTCCCCCTTCCACAGATCAAAAGGCTCTTTAGTGACATCGTAATTACAGTACAAAGATGTCTAAACGCAGGCGTTTCTCACAAGGACATCAAACCAGAGAACGTCTTGCTATACGAAGATCCAGGCTCAGGGGAGTTTAACATCAAGTTAATCGACTTTGGATGCGGGGAAATGATTAAAGGTTACAGGGGAACACACACTGGCGGAACACCGTTTTACTGGCCACCAGAGTACATCGCCAAAGGAGAGTTCCTGCACGTCCCGGCGACAGTATGGAGTCTCGGGACCCTCCTGTATTACCTGGTGTGCCACGACGACCCGTTCTACGACGACAGTGAGATCGAAAAGGGTCGCCCGCCTTTCCCCGAAGACCTTCCCCGTCAGTGCCGCGACCTGATCACCAAGTGCTTCGCCATGGACCCATGGGAGCGGCCCACCCTCCACGGTATCTTGGCCCACCCTTGGCTGAAGGCTTTTGGCCGTTCCGAGGATGGGAACGAGCTCGAGCCGCCCGATCCCAAGCTCTTTCCGCCACAAATCTTCAGGAAATTCGAGGAGCGCGAGACGAAACAGAACCCCCAGGCCCCAGTCAACAATACCAAACGTGGCTTAGAAGAAGGAAGTAAAAAGGAAAGTAGCCCGCAAAAAGACAAGAAGCACAGAAAGAAGTGGTGGATACCACTGGTAAACATAAAGCCCATTAGACTCGTCAAGAACCCATTTAAGTTGCTAAAAAAGACGAATATATTTTGCCTGAGAACTGAATGAATTAACAGGCTCCCTCGGCTCAAGAAGAACGAGGGCTCGATATACTATTTAGCTGAGAACTGATCGTTTGTACAAAAAGTACATCAGGAATGAGGAAAGCCAAATGGGAAAATGCAACGTTTCCTTAAAGTCCTAATAAAGAAAAAAAAATGAAAAAATCGGTCTGAAAGGCCCATACATAGTTACATAGAAAGGGCACACATATATGGGCTACCAGAATGAAGGTAAACATCCGCACAACATCCACACAAACATGGAAAAGAGCCTAAGAGCAAAGACGCTCTTTACGTCATGACAGTGACAGATCTGAAAGAAGCCTTCGTCAGAAAGAGCCATAAAGAGTTAAAGAGAGGGCAAGAAAAAATTCAGTAAAGGAATTAGTCTTAAAGAGCCACGCACAGGGGGAGATCACTCTCCCCTCAGCTGAATAAAATCGCCTAATGGCATAACAGAAGAATTACAAGATATTCGGAAGGCAGTCGGAGGCGTGACCTTGAGAGGGGCTCCTCTCAGCTGAATAAAATTGTCTGGTTAGGGCGTCGTTACTTGCGGCGAAGGTCGAGAAGGTGGCGGTTCGAATCCTGCCACAGGCAAAGTTGAATTGGGGGGGATGGTTCATAAAATTCCACACTACAAAGTCCTTTGTAAGGGCATCGTCCTATCCTCCCTGTATGGGGGAGTTTGTGACGTTAAACCATATCATTACATATATATATATATATATATATATACATATATATATATATATATATATATATGTATATATATGTATATATATGTGTGTGTGTCGGTGTGTGTGTGTGTGTGCGTATATATACATATATACATATATACATACACACACACACACACACACACACACACATATATATATATATATATATATATATATATATATATAAATATATATATATATATATATATATATACTAGACCACCCATGACCCGTTGGGTCAAATAAAATCTTAAATGATACGTTGTTAATAAAATGGTCAATAAAATCTTTATTAAGACAATGCTCTTATATTTACAACATTCTTTGTACAATTTGAATGATTTAAAAACACTTTGATATTTTCCTTTTGCTTAACTCTACTCAGCGCAACATATAATTGTCCATGCTGAAATACAGGTTTATCTAGATAAACGGTTCGTAATATTTTAATAAACTCGTTATGCCTCATAGTTGACTATATTTTCAAATACTGAATATGAAAAATTTATAAGTATATATAAATAGATATATATATATATATATGTATTGTGGGTCAAATAAAAGTTTAAATGATACGTTATAAGAAGTGAAATGCAGAAGATTGTGACGTCATGTCTCTTCTTCTGATTGGCTGGTCCTCAGTCGTGACGTCATGTCTCTTCTGCTTGGCTGGTCCTCATTCCTGACGTCATATCTCTTCTTCTAATTGGCTGGTTGACGGTTTCAAGCAAGCAAGATGACAAACAAGATTATCATAATTTTATAAGTATATATGTATATATATATATATATATATATATATATATATATACTTTCGTATATTACATCTTCAGACTAAATGACAGAGATACAGAGTAGGGTTTAAATATAAGTATCAGGTGGCAGCCATAGGGGGAGGGGGGGAAAGGGGGAGACAATACAATGTGAGGAGGGGGGATGCCCTTACCCCTATCGACCTGACCACATAAGGGTCAATCTGGCGGAAAGATTCGGTGACCATTTGGGTTATCAATTTATCACATTTAAAATGACCATAGCTTAATTTTATTTTTGTCAAACGTGCTTGATATTAAGCAAGATTCTATTATATTTCTTTCTTGCAAGCTTTTTCCTTTGGCTAAAATTGTTGCCTTAGACCAATCAATATGGTGGTTGTATAATGATTTATGTTGGAATAACGCATTGTTTTCCCGGGCAGATCTCACACTATATTTATGTTGGGAAATCCTTGTTTCCAAGTTTTTCCCAGTTTGTCCAAATAAAATTTATTACAATCTTGGCAAGAAATTTTATAGACCACACCGTTGTTGTTAGGAGGGCTGGTTCTTTATTAAAGTTTTCTTAATGGTGTGGTCATATTAAAGGCTACTTTGATATCCAATTTTTTGAGTAGGTTAACAACACTAAGAAAATTTTAATGAAAAGGAAAGGACAAGTAAGTATCAGATGTAATATACGAAAGTACTTACTGTCTACAAGTTTTCTTTTCTCCTGTGGTTATTTTGCATTTTTGTATCACGGTGATGTGATTGCTTGCAATATATATATAATATATATATATATATATATATATATAATATATTTATATATATTATATACATATGTATACTAATGAGAAAAACATAAGCATACCATAGGTTCAATTAAGCTGAACACTTAACTGAGTGGGGTTCAATCTCAAATAGATAACATTGTGGTCGCAGACCAGATGCATGAGATGTGCAAGACAAGAGGAAAGGTGCCTATGGACTATGCAACTGCTGAGGAACGAAGCCCCATAGCGAGGAGACACTTCAGCTCGATCTTTCGGTTTCCACAGACCTGAAGTCCCGGCCTGCCCGTCCGTCGGAGGTCGGAGCGTTGGGCCTCCGAGGCGTACTCGGGTGTGATCGATTTTTGTCTGGTTCTCTGAACCCCCGGATGGACGGACAGGTTCCATACTCGGACAGGAGGGGCCAAAGACTTGACCTGTACGTTGGAGGCCATGGTGGTGCTGTGGTTTCTAGTCTGTCAAACGCGGGCAACAATTATATATTTATCATTATTACACAGATTCTCTCTCTCTCTCTTTCTCTCTCTCTCTCCTACACACACAAATGTTGCGTCTCCTGATGTCTTTGACTTGAAGAAACGCTGAGCTAGATAGACATTTAGGTCTATCTACAGCAGTTTCTTCTAGTTGAGGGATGTCAAAGTTCTTCTGGGTAGATTTTCCCCCCATCCTCTCTCACGTATTTGCAAAGTTCCCGAAGAGCACTTAATAATGGGGGTTTCAAGATAAGGTGCACTGAGGTCCTTTTTGAATTTGGCGGAGACCAAGGATTCTTTGGAGACAAAGAATGGTCTTAACATTTTGATTGGCTACAGAGAACAAGCACGTTTCAATATGCCGGAATAATAATTAAAAAAAAAAAGGCCCTCCTTTATTCTCCCGTCTCCCCTGTCCTCCCCCCTTCCCCCGATAATCTCCCTCCACCCCCGCGCCACCTTCCCCTCCCTCCCTTCCTCCCGCATCTTTACGTCAGTCCTCCAACTTCAGCTGATATTCTGATGTTTGAAGCTGTTGGGGTCTCGGTCGTCAAGACCCAAGCATTGATCGTGCGTGCGTGCGTGCGTGCGTGCGTGCGTGCGTGCGTTTGTGCATGATTGTGGTCTCTATCCTCTCCCTTCCCTCCCTCCCTCCCATTTTATCTCTATGTACATTCCTCCTTCCCTCTTTCATTCCCTAATACAATTTCTCCCCATCTTTCTTTCCTCTCCCCAATTCTTACCCTAATTCTCTCCCCCCTCCCTCACTACCTACCCAATATTCCTTTTCTCCCGTCCCCCTCCTACCCAACATTTCATAACAAATAAGTAAAATAAAAACAAAAATAAACAAATAAAATTAATTTGAAAACTCGCACTGCCTTGGTAATAGTTAAATACCATCACATTACTCTTCCATCTCCACCTCTTCCACTTCTCCACCTCCTCCACTTCAACTCCACCTTCCACCTCAAACTGCTGTAAAGTCATACGACCTCCACATTTGTGTCGCTGGGCCTCCTCTCCCCACCTCCTCCCCTCCTTTCCCCCCACTCCCAACTCTTCTCCCCCCCACTCCCAACTCCTCTCCCCCCACTCCCCATTCCTCCCTCCACCTCGTCTATTTCCCCTTCCCCCTTCCCCTCTCCCCCAAAATACTCTTTTTCCTCTCCTTTCCTTTCCATTCTCTTTCCCCTTTTTTTATCCTGCATTATTATCTCTCCCTCTTCTTTGTCTGTCCCCCCCCTTTTTTTTTCCCCGTCTCCCCTTTCTTTTCTTCCCCTTCAGGCACCGGTGGGAAGAGTTTTAGGTGGTATTCTTAAAAAAAATTCTTTCCTTATATAAATCTTATATAAATCCTTGGAAGGGAAAGATTTATATAAGGAAAGATTTTTTTTAAGAATACCACCGTAAGGATCATTCGGTGGTATTCTTAAAAAATCTTTCCTTATATAAATCTTATATAACTTCTATATAAATCCTTGGATGGGAAAGATTTATGTAAGGAAATATTTTTTTAAGAATACCACCGTAAGAACTTACGGTGGCATTCTTAAAAAAATTCTTTCCGAATACCACCGTAAGAATCTTACGGTGGTATTCTTAAAAATATCTTTCCTTATATAAATCTTTCCCTTCCAAGGATTTATATAAAATTTATATAAGGAAAGATTGTTTTTAAGAATACCACCGTTAGGACATCCATGGACGTCTGAGCGTGTTGCTATTAACAAAGTCCGGCCACACAGACACATCCTGTACAAAGGGCCAAGGTTACGGAGTCTGAGGCACTTTAACAACGTCTGGTGGGAAATTCTCACCACCATTCTGTTGGTGTATGTGTGTGTGTGTGAATTCGTATGTGTGTGTATGTATTGTCTGTGTATTCCTATGTGTTGTGTGTGTGTATGTGTGTGCGTGTATTCGTATGTGAGTGTATGTGTTGTGTGTGGATTTGTATGTGTATCTGTTGTGTGTTGGGGGTGTGTTGTATTCATATGTGTGTGTATATTCGTATGTGTGTCTAGGTGTTGTGTATTCGTATGTGTGTGTATGTGTGTGCGTTTGTGTATGTGTGTATGTTTGTATGTGTGTGTATTCGTATGTGTGTGCATGTGTTGTGAGTGTGTGTGTGTTTGTGTGTGTATGTGTATGTTTGTGTGTGTGTGTATTCGTATGTGTATACATGTGTTGTGTGTGCGTGTGTGTACATGTGTATGTGTTTGTGTGTGTGTGTGTGTGTGTGTGTGTGTGTGTGTGTGTGTGTGTGTGTGTGTGTGTGTGTGTGTGTGTGTGCGCGCGCGCGCGCGCGCGCGCGTGTGTGTGTGTGTGTGTGTGTGTGTGTGTGTGTGTGTGTGTGTGTGTGTGTGTGTGTGTGTGTGTGTGTGTGTGTGTGTGTGCGCACATTTTTTCTTTATGTGCGCTACTTGTGAAACATATGTGCACGCGCACAGTTTAGAGGGAATGTTCGTGATTATCAACGAAGAAATACTTAAAGGACTTCTTCCTACACATAAATACACCAACGTTGACATCAACAGATACTTTCGGTTTGATCAGGAATTTGACTTCCGTCCCCACCGAAGAACGTAACCACGAGCGCGCTCAGTGACCCAATCTGTGATGCGACCTCGGGTCACGTGATCGGTCGCGTCGACCTCCAGGGTCGAAGACATTTAGGGAGGGATGAACAGATACGAGAACACCAATTGGAGGGCCTGGTTTCAGCTGAAAGAACCTCTTGGCGAGGGAGGCTACGGGTGTGTTTACCTGGCGAAGGACCTCGCCAGCGGCACAAAGGTCGCCATCAAGGAAGTCCCCCTCTCCGGCGTCGACACCTGGGGGTGGCGCGAAGGGACGAGAGTGCCCATGGAAGCCTCTCTCCTGCACAAGGTCCAAACTGTTCCTGGGGTCATCCAACTTTACGACTGTTTCGTTTCCGACGCCAAGTTTTACATGACCATGGAACTTGTGCCAAAAGCGACATCGATATATGATTATATGGAAAAATGCGGCAAGCTTTCCCTTCCACAGATCAAAAGGCTCTTTAGTGAGATCGTAAAGACAGTACAAAGATGTCTAAATGCAGGCGTTTCTCACAAGGACATTAAACCAGAAAACGTCTTGCTCTACGAGGATCTAGGCTCAGGGGAGGTTAAGATCAAGTTAATCGACTTTGGATGCGGGGAAATGATTAAAGGTTACAGGGGAACACACACTGGCGGGACATCGTTTTACTGGCCACCAGAGTACGTCGCCAAAGGAAAGTTCCTGCACGTCCCGGCGACAGTATGGAGTCTCGGGACCCTCCTGTATTACCTGGTGTGCCACGACGACCCGTTCTACGACGACAGTGAGATCGAAAAGGGTCGCCCGCCTTTCCCTGAAGACCTTCCCCGTCAGTGCCGCGACCTGATCACCATGTGCTTCGCCATGAACCCATGGGAGCGGCCCATCCTCCACGGCATCTTGGCCCACCCTTGGCTGAAGGCTTTTGGCCGTTCCGAGGACGGGAACGAGCTCGAGCCGCCCGATCCCAAGCTCTTTCCGCCACAAATCTTCAGGAAACTCGAGGAGCGAGAGACGAAACAGAACCCCCAGGCCCCAGTGAAGAATAGTGGCTTAGAAGAAGAAAGTAAAAAGGAAAGTAGTCCACAAAAAGAGAAGAAGCACAGAAAGAAGTGGTGGATACCACTGATAAAAATGAAGCCCATTAGACTCGTCAAGAAGCCATTTAAGTTCCTAATAAGGACGAATATATTTTGCCTGACAACTGAATGAAGTATCAGACTCCCTTGGCTCAATGTAGTATTCAGCTGAGAACTGATCGTATTTACAAAACGTACACCAGAAATGTGGAAACCCAAATGGAAGGTTTCCTTAAAGTCATAATAAGGACAAGAATGAAAAACATCGATCTGAAAGTGCCATACATAGTTACAAAGAAAGGGCATACATATATGGGCTACCAGAAGGTAGGAAAACACCCGCATAATAGAAAGACACGTAAAAGAGCCTAAGAGCATAAACGCTCATTATGTCATGACCGTGGCAGATCTGAAAGAAGACTTAGTCAGAAAGAGTCATAAAGAGTTAAAAAGAGGGCAAGAAAGTTTTCAGTAAAGGAATTAGTCTTAAAGAGCCACGCACAAGGGGAGACCACTCTCCCCTCAGCTGAATAGAATCGCCTGACGGCATAACAGAAGAACTACAAGATATTCGGAACGCAGTCGGAGCCCTGACCTTGAGAGGGGCTCCTCTCAGATGAATGAAATTGTTTTGTTAGGGCGTCGTTACTTGTGGCAAAGGTCGAGGGGATGGCGGTTCGAATCCTGCCACCGGCGAAGTTGGACCAAGGGCATGGTTGATTAAATTCCACGCTACAGAGTCCTCTGTAAGGGGCACCGTTCTAGCCTCCCATTATGGGGGAGTTTGTGACGTTAAACTATATTATCATATATATATATATATAAATATATATATACATATATATATATATTTATAAAATATATATATATATATATATATATATATATATATACATATATATATATATATATATATATATATATGTATTTATATACTGATGAGAAAAATGTAACCATACAATAGGTTCAAATAAGTTGAACACTTAACTGAGTGGGGTTGAATCTCGAATTGATATCATTATGGTCGCCAGACCAGATGCATGAGATGTGCAAGATAAGAGGAAGGTGCCTATAGGCGATGCAACTGCTGAGGAACGAAGCCCCAAAGCGAGAACACTTTTTAGCTCGATATTTCGGCTTCCACAGATCTGAAGTCCCGGCCTGCCCGATCGTCGGAGGTTGGAGCGTTGGGTCTCCGTGGGCTGCTCGGGTGTGGTCGATTTTTGTCTGGTTCTCTGTCCCCCCGGACGGACGGACAAGTTCCATACTCGGACAGGAGGGGCCAAAGACATGACCTGTACGTTGGAGGCCATGGTGGTGCTGTGGTTTCTAGTCTGTCAAACGCGGGCAACAATTATATCTTTATCATTATTAATCAGGTTCTCTCTCTCTCTTTCATACACACACAAATTTTGGATCTCCTGATGCCTCTGACTTGGAGAAGAGTTGAGCTAGATAGGCATTTAGGTCTATCTACGGCAGTTTCTTCTAGTTGAGGGATGTCAAATTTCTTCTCGGTAGATTTTTTCCCCATCCTCTCTCACACCTGTGCAAATATCCCGAAGAGCACTTGATAATGGGGTCGGTCTAGGAGCAGTTTCGAGTTAAGGTGCATTGAGGTCCTATCTGATTTCGGCGGAGACCAAGGATTCTTGGGAGACAAAGAATGATTCGAATATTTTTATTGGCTACAGAGAACAAGCACGTTTCAATAGATGGAACTAATATATATATATATATATATATATATATATTTATATATATATACATATATATACATACATATATACTCACTCTTACTCTGTTGGTTGTCAGGCCGGACGGCCTTTCACCGCTTTCACTATGCCTCTCCAGATGGTTCTATCCTCTGCCAATTCTTTCTAGTCCTCTCTTGGTGCCACCCTCTCCACGTCCTTCTTGACTCCATCCATTCGTCTGTGCCTGGGTCTCCCTACTGGTCGTCTGCCCTCTACTCCTCCTTCCATCACCTTCTTTGGTAGTCTGTCTGCCTCCATTCGTACGGAGTGTCCAGCCCACCTTCCTCTTCTTCTCCGTATTTCATCCTGAATGTACGGTTGCCGAGTCTGATCTCTAATTTCCCTGTTATGTCTTCGTCTCCATTTCCCTTCTTCTTCATCATATACTGGGCCGAGGATTCTTCTCAGGATATTGTTTTCAAAATTTTCCAGTCTCTTCTCCCTTTCTTTTGTCAGTGTCCATGTCTCACATCCGTACAGGACTGTTGGTTTTATTACAATGTTAGATGTTCTTATCTTAGTTCTTCTGCCGATGGTCCGACTCTTCATTACAGATGCCAGGGCATGGTAACATCTGTTTCCTACAGCTATTCGTTCGTTTATTTCTATGTCCAATTCATTTCTCTCACTGACAATGGATCCCAGGTACTTGAACTTATCCACTTTCTTCACCCTTAGTGATCCAACTTGCTCCTCTCCTGGTGTATAATTACCATTTCTACTTAGTTTCATAATTTCCGTTCTCTGCTCATTACATTTTAGGCCTATCTATACTGCTGTTCTCTGGAGTACTGTAAAGATCTCGTTAATTT
>NW_027467715.1:2065852-2078352 GCF_046742065.1 Oratosquilla oratoria
ATCGTCAAACGGCTGGAATAACGAAATCTAGAAAAAAAATCCTACTCCATCCGGAGGCGCGTAGTCGAAGAAGGATCTAACCCAGTGAGGCAAGGACAGAGGGCCATAAGGGTGCCAGGGTTGAGTGCCACAAGGAACTGCCTAGTGTAGGCCTTATGGTCTCTTGCGGTCTCATTCAAAAGGGTGCCAAGTTGAGTGCCACAAGGAACTGCCTAGTGTAGGCCTTAAGGTCTCTTGTGGTCTCCTTCATTCTCATGTTCTTCTGTTCTTGAGAATATTAGAGAACTTTATAGATAGGAGTGACCAGTGGTAATGGACATGGAACTGGCTAGTATATGCCTTATGGTCTCATGCGCTCTCCTTCATTCTAATGTTCTTCTGTTCTTGAGAATATTAGAGAACTTTATGGATAGGAGTGACAGGTGGTAATGGACATGGAACTGGTTTGTGTAGGCCTTATGGCCTCTTGCAGTCTCCTCCATTCTTATGTTCGAAAGTCTTCTGGTCCTGATGGTCGACTGGGGTTTCCTGGGGGTGAATAAAATCGCTTGGCGGCAGGTTCAAAAGGTGTATGAAGGCGTTATCACACTGGGCTATTTTTCCTCCGACTGTTGGAGCTGATTTGCAGGAGGTGGGCAGTACCGCCGATGAATCGGAGGTTGGAGGAAAAATAGCCCAGTGTGATAACCCTTAAAGGCGTGCAGGGCACTGGGCAAGGGAAGACCTTCCCAGTAAGACGCAGCTCGAGCTCCCGAGTTGAAAGAACGACTTCGCGCGAAGTCGATGTCGAGACGCCGAAGAGTTCTTGCGTCTACTTCGAGAGGAATCTCTTTTCCCGAAGTCGACGGCGGGTCTTCCACGTCTATGGAAGGTTAGATCAGATAAATAAAATCGCCTGACGGGGGCCAGGATGAACTTTAGACGAGATTAAAACCGTCGAAGGATAAAGACTTATAAGAACATAAGAATGAAGGAAACCCTTTAACAAGGGTGAAGCAAACAAGGTCATCATATTAAGACAACAGGGCAGGACTCACAGTAATGGATTTAAACTGTACAAATTTAGATTTAAGAAGGAAATAGGCAAGAATTGGTTTGCTAATAGGGTGGGCAACAAATGGAACAGACTTAGTAACTATGTAGTGAGCGCTGAAACTATAAGTTTTTTTTAAGAAATGGTTAGACAACTTTATGAATGGGGATGACAGGTGGTAGTAGACATGGAACTGCCTAGTGTAGGCCTCATGGTCTCTTGTAGTCTCCTTCATTCTTATGTTATCATGTACAAGAGACCATAAGGCCTATACTAGGCAGTTCCATGTCCACTACCACCTATCATCCCCATCCATAAGTTATCAAGCCTTCGCTTAAAACAACTATGCCACTCTTTGTGTTCCAACTTCGGAATTTCTTCTACGAAGTTGAGTTCTGCAAGAACGGAGATCCTCAGAGGCACTTGATAACCGGAAACTTCGAGTCCCAAAGGTTTGTCGAAGTAACACCGTCGAAGCCGCTTTCGCCTTCCGGAAGTTCCCGGAAATTTCGGTAGCAAAGTTCATTGAAATCGGAAGCTTCCCCTCCTCCCTCTCCCTCTCCCCTTCCTCCCTCCCCCTCTCCCCCTTCCTCCCTCCTCTTCCTACCCCCTCCCCTTATCCTCCTCCCCTTCTATTCTCTCTCTCTTCCCCCTCCCCTTCCTCCCTCCTCCCTCCTTCCTCCCCCTCCCCTTCTACCCTTCTCTCTCTTCCCCCTCCTCTTCCTCCCTCCCTCCTTCCTCCCCCTCCCCTCCTCCCCTTCTACCCTTCTCTCTCTTCCCCCTCCCCTTCTCCCTCCCCTCCACCCCCAACCCCCTCCCCTCCTCTCCTTCCACTCTTCTATCTCTCTCTTCCCCCTCCCCTCTCCCTCCTCCTCTTCCTCCCTCTTCCCTCCTTTCCCCTCCTCCACTTCCACTCTTCTTTCTCTTCCCCCTCCCCTCTTCCTCTCCCTTTCCTCCCTCCTCTTCCTACCTTCTCCCTCCCCTCCTCCCCCTCCCCTTCCACTCTTCTGTCTCTCTCTCTCTTCCCCTTCCCCTCTCCCTCCTCCCTCATCTTCTACACTCCCCCTCCACCCTCCTCCCTCCCTTTCCCTCCTTTTCTTCTATTCTTCTGTCTCTCTCTTCCCCCTCCCACTCTTCCCTCCTCCCTCCTCCCCCTCCTCCCTCCTCCCCCTCCTCCCTCATCTTCTCCACTCCCCCGGCCCTAAAAACCACAGAAACAAACTTGAGGGTATGATTACGTATTACTAGGTCAAGCGGGAGTAAAATGGACGCGTATAATGGGGGGGAGGAGGTGGGGATGCTCCTCTCCCACGCCTAGTCACCTCAGTTTGCGGCCAACAGAAAAAAAAAAAAAAAAATGGACGCATATAATTAAAGTGACGTACTGTGATCCCAAACACTATATTCATTATACTTTTTCAACCATCATATCTCATGTATGATTAATAGAATCCTCGCGATAAACATCCTGGTCACCACTGTTTTAATTACTTTCGACGAGTATTGATCCCGGCTGAAGAGACCCTCAAGAATAACTTGCGTCCAGAAGGATCATACACATGTATTTATGCGTTTCTGTTCACTAAAGTGGAATACTCGCTGGCCAAGCGGGCAAAGCTCGTTTTACACGTACCGACTTTTCGCCGTGCGCCTTCCACGACACGACGTCGTGCTTTCAAATAACCATGGGTATTCATGGACGCTGTCCATAGACACTCATGGTTACTTGAGAGCACGACGTCGTGTCGTGGACGACGCACGGCGAAAAGTCGATACGTGTGAAACTAGCTTTTGAGTGGAGGCGGTTCAGTTCGTAGTGTGGAGAAGGGTAGTTCCTAACAACCTAAATCACATTCAAGATTCTTGTCAAAACTGCAAGACGCTTACAGTAGTCTAGAAAGATTAAATTTTAATTAAATCTGAATTATCAATTAAATCTAATCAATTTAATGAAAACGATGATAAAATAGAAAGTTAAATAAGGATTAAATCTGAATTGTTAATTAGATTGATTTCATTCAGTAAATAATGATAATTGATACAAGTGATAGAATAAAGATAACTGATAGATAAAATTGATAAAAGAAGTTGATAAATAATTTAATAAAATGATAAATAACTTAATAAAATGAATTAAATTAATAAAATGAATTAAATTAGATTAAATTGGATCAGAGTTAAAAATCGAGAAGAAATAAGAGTTGTGACGAAGGGGAAAGCAGAGAACTGAAGTACAAAACATAAGAATGAAGGAGACTGCAAGAGACCATAAGGCCTACACTAGGTAGTTCCATCACCACCTATCATCCCCATCCATAAAGCTGTCTAACCTTTTCTTAGGAAACGAGGAGAGTTTTATGTAAATTTCTGAACGAGGGAAAGGTGCCAGGGATAGACGATAAACACAGGGGACGTTTAATGGAAAGAAACATACAAAGAATTATACACGGGATTGGTACTATCGCATCTGGGGGTAGTGTGTGTTTGTGTCTGTGTACGTATGTACGTGTGTGTGTGTGTGACACCACATCGCCTGCCACCATTTGTATCCTCACCTTAATCACCTTTCGTATCTGGTGTTTGCATCCTTCTGACACCCTGCTTGCTTGCTTGCTTGGCACCCGTAGATTGTGCTAAACACCACATCATAGGTTCTGTGTTTCTGGCTATTCCCTGGTGCCATTCCTCACAGATCTTAGTCTGGTGATTATTACGATACCAGTTTATACTCTCATCATCCTTCCCCTCCACCAGATTATGTCAATTCTGTCACTCTTCTGGCTCTCGTCAGTCAATTTCATTCAACTCAGTGTTCCCGGATTGAGAGGGTTACATATGTCACTCCTGTATGCGTTTATAATCCACTGGGACTGTTCATTATCCATAGGATTTCATAATTTTTTTTTTATAATATTTCATCCACCCATGTCTCTCTGTAATGGTGCACGAAGGCATCTTTCTATATCCCTCATAGTGGATTGCAGAGAATTGTGTATTTCGTAAAAACCACAAAGTTATTGTGGAAATCCTCTCTTCCAGTTAACCTCCCTCCCCTTTAAAGAAACTTATATAGAGTGTAGAACAAGATGAAATAAATAACTCCCTTTTAATCCGGTGACATTACTAAATGCAAGACATTTTTATTCAAGGAATGTGCTCGATGGAACCAGTCTGTACTTTGCACAGCTGTGTTTGGTAGCTTCTGCCGGAGCTTTCATTCTTTAATTTATTTTCTGTAGTTCCCCCTTAACCCAACCATGCTCTTACATTTGAGATAAACAGGGCCGGATTCATCTATTTGTTTGCCATAGGGCCTAGGTCACAGTTTCCCAACCCTGGGGTCGAGACCCCAAGTGGGGGTCGCCAACTGTTTTTCCTTGGGTCGCCCAGACATTTTTTTTTTTTTTTTTTTTTTTGCAAAATTATATTAATTCAATACAATAACCATGATGATGTTAACTTTGTCTTTTATAACTTTACATTATACATGTCCCCTACTTTTTACAGTCAACAATTAGTCATATATATTAACACATATACAAATGGATCAGTGGGGTCGCGTTCATATTATGAGGATCATATTGGGGTAACTTGAATACGAGGTTGGGGAACATTGGCCTATGCCAAAGTCATCAGTGGGTCCTCAGATTTACAGAAATATGACATGTGTCAGTATCAAATATACTGACAAATTAGTTTCAGTGGGCAGCCAGTTATCCGTGGGACCTAGGGCAAATTTATCAGCGGGTTCCCAAATCTATAGAAATGTGATATGTGTCAGTATCCAATATACTGACAGTTTAGTTTCAGTAGGCCGCCAATTACCCGTGGGACCTAGAACAAATTCATTAGTGGTTCCACAACTTTACAGAAATATGACATGTGTCAGTATCCAATATACAGACGCTCCTCAACTTACGTTTTAGTTACGTTCCGAACGGCTGAACGTAACGTGAAAATGAACGTAAGTTGTTACTGTACGTTCCAGTAATGTATGACCGTTCATACTGTACTATACATCCATAAATTCTATTACCGTATCTTATAAAACACCCCTAAATCATTGATAATAACATTGTAAAATAATAACATTAATTTCAAATCAATCATATTCAAGCAACATAAAGTGAGATGGTGGAGGAGGAGGGGGGAGGAGGAGGAGGAGGAGGAGGCAAGGCACGTTCAGTCTGTCGTTTGTGCCATGTAAACAATGGACGCAGCGTCTCGCGTAAGTATCGTTTGAACGTTTCGTACTACGGAGAGCGTGCTAAACTAAAAAATTCACTAAAAAAAATACAATTTTTTTTTATAGTCAGTTCAAAAGTAAAATCGAAAAAAAAAAACGTAAAACGAATGAACGTAAGTAGAGGAGCGTCTGTACTGACATATTAGTTTCAGTGGACCCCTAGTTACCCGTGGGACCTAGACCAAATTCATCAGTGGGTTCCCAACTTTATAGAAGTATGACATGTGTCAGTATCCAATATATTGACAAATTACTTTCAGTGGGCCCCTAGTTAAGCCAAAAGCCTACTGTGCCTATTGATAAATCCGGCCCTGAGTAGAAGCTTCTTCCTAACACCAGATTGAAGATACTTATTTGCTTAGAATAAGGTAAACAAGAATAGGACCCTTGCAGCATTAGTTCGTACCCAGTAGGCATAAGAAATACTATGCATAGTACATAAGCCTATTAACTTTCCCACTGCCATTCCCTTAAATGTCATAACAAATGAAACTAACTCGGATGGAACGTTTTCTCATAACACCTCCTTGAAAACATAAATATCACTGGTTTTCTTGAATCTGGTTTCCATCGACATACGTATACTGTCTTCTTTTTCCTATGATTTTGTCATACGTAACACCACTCCACTCCACTAAATGTAACTTGAAGCAAGTTGCCTGATGTTTCCTATCAGTGTGTTAAGTAAAAAAAAAAAAAAACATAAACGAGAAATCCCCCTAATGTATAGCCTCAATACAACTCCCTTCTCTCTTAATGTTGATCATCAAGACTCAGGCACAGCTAGATAGCATGCGCAAGTCTCACGTGTTTACCCGAAAACTCACCTACTTTGAATCTTGGACCCCAACTCCCAATTCAGCTTCCTCTTCCAAACCAGACCAGGGCAGAGTAGTCAGATAAGGAGCAACTTCAAGAGCGAGTTTGCGCGAAGCATCGAGCCTATGCTGTCGGGTATGGGCAAAGGCCGTGGCGAGTCTTGTCCGGCAGCCGCGTCCAGTTCAACCACAATGCCCTCAGGTAAGGAGCTTCGCCACTGATGGTGGGTCTGAGAGTATGTGGGACACACCACTTGAGGTGCAAAGTCCAAAGCTTGTGTTTACCTTTAGGGAGTGTGGTAAGCTACTAACGAGGCTATAGTAGGGACTTGAAAGAAAATTCAGTTTGTGTGATTTGGCATTGTATCATGTGTTGGACACGTGATCAGCAGCTATTACCCTGTTTACCTTTAGGGAGTGTGGTAAGCTACTCACGAGGTTATAGTAGGGACTTGAGAGAAACTTCAGTTTGTGTGATTCAAAATACCCTTGGATCTCGTGTTGGACTCGTGATCAACAGCTATTACCCTCCGGGTGAGAGCTCAGAGCCCATACCTTATATGGGTAATGCTGTGACCTTACACACGCACGCACCCAACTCCTTGCCCATCAGAGTTGGAGTGCCGGCTCGCAGTGCAGCAAAGCTGAATTTTTCCGCCCTGGACGGGACTCGAACTCAGATCGCTGAATTAGCGATCAAGAGCAGTACCACTGCACTGTCGAGCCATATGTGTGTGTGTGTGTGTGTGTGTGTGTGTGTGTGTGTGTGTGTGTGTGTGTGTGTGTGTGTGTGTGTGTGTGTGTGTGTGTGTGTGTGTGTGTGTGTGTGTGTGTGTGTGTGTGTGTGTGTGTGTGTGTGTGTCTCTTAAGCTTTAACAGTTTGGGAGCGCTAGCCGCGGCCAAACTAAAGCGGAACGCACCTAGAAACGCACCGAGGGACGCGCCCAGCTCTGGATGTGTACATATGGGAGAGAAGCTTGCAGGTGTGTATACATGCATCCAGGAACTGAACTGAGTCAGTGATCACACGTGTATGTGAATATGAAGATCTGTGTATATGTTTTGTCTCAAAGGTATTTTTTGACTTTTGGATGAGTGTATAATGAGACAAACGTACCCCAGCAGTTGTACGTGCGTGTATATGCTTAAGTGTATATGTTTGTAATAATATACCTGTATAAGGAAATATATGCCTTTAAGAGTTGCAAAAAATATTTTTTAAGAGAGTAAAAGTGTGTATAGGAGAACAGGTATATGAGCTTGTATATATAGTATAAATAAATATATGGTATGTTACTATGTTATATAATATATATAATATATATAGTATGTTACTATGTTATATAATATATATAATATATTGTACTATATAATCACAGTATAATTAAGACCAGCTTAATACACAGTTACGTCCAATCGTAGTCATGCTAAATATATAGTACATAGAGCATCAATAAACAGAGACTTCTCTCTATTAGGATTTCTAAAAATATTCTAAATTCTCCAGTATTTGATAGAAAAAATACAATTCAAGAGACCAGAAGTTTGAGGTCTGGTCGTGTAACAGCTCCTCAAAAAAAAAAGAAGAAAAAAAAAAAAAGATAAATAGATAAAATCCTAATATTTAGATCAACCCTCCCCCGCCCCCCCCAAAAAAGATAATAAATAGATACAAAATAAAAAAAATAAAAATAAAAATAGAAAATCCAAATACAGGAGACTTTCGAATCTGAGAGATTTCTGAAGGAGGTAACTTTGTATTCAGGTGCGCTCGTGTTTGCACTAAAGTGTGTAAATAGATTTGTGAAAATATTTCCGTAGTCTGTAAATCCTAGTCTCTCTTGATCCATCTATCTTCCTGTTTATGTCTGTCTGTCTATATCTATACTTTACCGTCATTACCTATTGTCGTCCTGTCTATTCCAACCGTATACAGCCTTACCTGTCTTCACTCTTACTCACTCACTCACTATAACTCACTCGCTCACCCACTGTTCACACACACACACACACACACACACACACACACACACACACACACACACACACACACACACACACACACACACACACACACACACACACACACACACACACATACATGCGCACTAACACACACTCACACACATACGTACTAACACACACACATACACACACTAACACACACACATACATACACACACGCACACATACACACACGCACACTAATGCACGCACACATGTGTACACATACACGCACACGCACATCCCTCTCCCATTCCTACACTTGGCACTGGAGCCGCCACTCCCCCCCCACTCCCCCACCCGCAACCCTACCAACTCCCACTAAGGAGGAGTAGAAGGAGTAGGAGTAGGAGTAGGAGTAGAAGGAACTAACGCCCTCCGCCCGACCTCCGCAGGTTCCTCGGGCTGCAGCGACAAGCACCCAGCGACGGCGACGCAGCAAGCGCAGCAGAAGGGTCCCCCAGAAGGACCTTGCCTATCGCGCCCACCCTCGGCCGCTTCCATGGTAAACCCCTTCAGCGTCCCGGGGTCGCGCAGGTCCCTCTCCACTGTCAAGCTCAAGATAATCGAAGCGGGAGGGCCCTTCGCCGAGCACTGCAAGGGACACGAAAATAGGTTCAGGGTAAGTCCTCCCGTAGAAGAAGGAGGAGGAGGAGGTGGGAGGGGAGGGAAGGGAGGGAGAGAGGAAGGGGAAGGGGAAAGGGCAGGGGAAGGAGGTTGCGTAGATATGTGTTTGCGTGTGCGCGGTTGCATGTAGGTTTTCGTTGTGTACGTGTACGTGTGTGTGTGTGTGTGTGTGTGTGTGTGTGTGTGTGTGTGTGTGTGTGTGTGTGTGTGTGTGTGTGTGTGTGTGTGTGTGTGTGTGTGTGTGTGTGTGTGTGTGTGTGTGTGTGTGTGTGTGTGTGTGCGTGTGTCAGTGTACGCGCACGCATATACTTGCGTGTTTGCATGTGTATGCATTTGGGTGTCTGCGTGTGTATGTTTGCAAGATTTTATGTGTGTGCGCGTATTTGTGTGTCTGTGCATCTGCATGTTTGCATTTGCATGTGTGTGTGTGTGTGTGTGTGTGTGAGAGAGAGAGAGAGAGAGAGAGAGAGAGAGAGAGAGAGAGAGAGAGAGAGAGAGAGAGAGAGAGAGAGAGAGAGAGAGAGAGAGAGAGAGAGAGAGAGAGAGAGAGAGAGAGAGAGAGAGAGGGCTAGTACAGATCAGTGAGGGAGAGGGGGGGGGAGCAGACAGACACATACAAGAGAGACGAGGATGACAGACCAAAAGAAGGATACCGAGAAGGGAGGCTTAGTCCAAGGCTAGGGAGGTCGGAGGATCACATCAGGAGTCGCTTAAGAGTGACACAGAGCGTCACCTTTGCCCTGCGTGCGCGGGCAACTAGGCACGGGGCACTCGCCGTTGGGAATCGACCCCGGACAGCAAGAAGAGCCCGAAGGCCTCCTGTCCTATTCAGGATCCGGTCAGCTCATCGTGAGAAGCTTCGGGAGCGAGTGTCCTTCGGGCAACCCACCTTGGTCGGCTCCCCAGTGGCTAAAGACATCCTTCCCCCGCCCCCATTTCCTTAGGCCCCGCCCACTCCTACCTCGAGGTTCCGAACTATGAAGAACCACCTGACGGAGGCGAGGAGCCACCTGACGGAGGCGAGGAGCCACCTGACGGAGGAGGGGAGGAGCCACCTGACGGAGGAGGCGAGGAGCCACCTGACGGAGGAGGCGAGGAGCCACCTGACGGAGGAGGCGAGGAGCCACCTGACGGAGGCGAGAACCCATCTGACGAAGGCGAGGCCACCTGACGGGAATCAAGGACACGTGCACGAGGTATCACATTCCTGCAAGACTTCCCCTCTAGCTGTCTGATGCCTCATCCCAACCCTCTGGGAGGTGAGGGTGTTGCCCTGTGATCCGTTCGTTTTGTAAAGGTAAGAGAAGCCCCTCCCACATTCTTCTGTGCTGGCTTGCTATTGGCCAGCGTCTTCTAGAATGCAAGTGATATAAGAGAGGAGCAGTCTGGAGTACCGTAAAGTGCCCAAGTTATTAATTAGATACTTGGATTCCAAGCCGATGCATATTTTCTTGGCCTGTGATTGGCCAATACGAAATATCTTGGTCAATGATTGGTCACTTCAAATATTGTTGGCCTATGATTGGCCAATGCAAATTCTCGTGGCTTCTGATTGGCCGGATGCAAATTTACGTGGCCTGTGGTTGGATGAGGAAACAAAGAAGGTTGTAGAAGAGAAGAAGCGAGCATTCACAGATTGGTTACAAAAGAGGACGAGGGAGTCATATGAGAGGTACAAAGAAAAGAAAAGAGAAGTAAAGCAAAAGGTAAAGGGGGAAAGAGGAGAGCAGATGTGACAGAGTATGACAGAAAATTTTGAAAGTAATAAAAAGATGTTTTAGAAAGAAATTAAGAGAGGAAGAGGAGGCGAATCAAGTAGGGAAGAAAAGGTAAAAGGTGCAGATGGAGAGATGATAATGGAAGAGAAGGCAGTAAGGGGAAGATGGGCAGAATATTTTAGGGAGTTGCTAAATGTGAAGGAGGATAGGGAAGGAAAGATAGCTGCAGTGGGAAATGCGAAGAAAATGAGAGTGATGAGTGAGGAGAATGGAGGAGAAATAAGGAAGGATGAGGTGAAGGCAGTTGTTAAGATGATGAAAGCAGGTAAGGCACCTGGTCTGGATGGATGCCATACAGAATGTCTGAAAAAAGGGAGGTCAAGTGATGGTGGACTGGTTGGTGAGGTTATTTAATGTTTGCTGGAGAGAGGGTAGAGTACCGGAGGGACTGGAGGAGTGCCTGTGTAGTTCCTCTTTACAAGGGAAAAGGGGACAAGTGTGAATGTAGTAGTTTCAGAGGGATTAGCTTGTTAAGTGTAGTTGGGAAGGCTTATGGGAGGATCTTGATTGAGAGGATTAGGAGAGGAACAGAAGGAGTAATTGGTGAGGAACAGTGTGGATTTAGGACAGGTAGAGGTTGTGTAGATCAGATCTTTGTGGTAAGACAGATATGTGAGAAAGCTATAGGAAAGGGGAAGGATGTTTTCTGGACTTTTATGGATCTGGAAAAGGCTTATGATAGGGTAGACAGAAAGGCACTGTGGGAGGTTATGCAGATTTATGGGATAGGAGGAAAGCTTTTGGGAGCTGTCAAGAGTTTTTATGAGAGTAGTAGAGCTTGTGTCAGGATTGGAAGTTGAAGAGAGTGAGTGGTTTGAGGTAAAGGTGGGACTTCGTCAAGGATGCGTTATGTCACCCTGGCTGTTCAACTTATACATGGATGGGGTGGTGCGAGAGGTGAATGCAAGGGTAGTGGGTCAGGGATTGGAGATGGTTAAAGAAAATGGAGAAAAGTGGGAGGTGAGCCAGCTGTTGTTTGCGGACGACACTGCGCTTGTGGCAGGATCGGAGGAGGGATTGAGGAAGTTGGTGACAGAGTTTGGGAGAGTATGTGATAGAAGAAAGCTAAAGATAAATGTGGGTAAAAGTAAGGTGATGAGATGTACAAGGGGTGAAAGTGGAAGTAGACTGGAAGTGAACATTAAGGGAGAGCGACTGGAGGAAGTGGATAGTTTTAGATACTTGGGTGCAAATGTAGCAGGAAAAGGTGGAGTGAAGGTGGAGGTAGAATGTAGATTGAGAGAAGCAAGTAAATGCCTTGGTGGATTAAAGAGTGTAATGAGGAATAGACATTTAGGAATGGATGCAAAGAGGAGACTGTATGAAAGAGTGATTGTGCCAACAGCACTGTATGGGGGAGAAACATGGAACATAAGAGAAGAAGAGAGAAGGAGTTTGAATGTGTTTGAGATGAGGTGTCTGAGAAGTATGATGGGGGTTATTAGGCTAGATAGAGTGAGAAATGAGGAGGTGAGGAGGAGAACAGGGGTGAAAAAGGAGCTGGGAGATAGGGTTGATGAAAGAATATTAGGATGGTTTGGACACATGGAAAGAATGAGTGAAGAAAGACTAGTAAAAGAGGTATGGAAGGCAGATGTGGAGGGAGTGAACATGAGGGGACGTCCTAGGATGAGGTGGATGGATGGGGTGAAGGGGGCTTTGGGGAAGAGGGGAATGTCTGTTGAGGAAGGACGGGAGAGGACGGAAGACAGAGGTGAGTGGAGAATGGTTGTATATGGATGATGATGTGATTGCATGAGGAGGAATGGGCAGGGGGATGGGGGGTGAGGTGGTATGTGTGAGCAAATTTTGACGCAGCCCGAAGGGATTTCTCCCCGTCCTCTCCTTATATGCAAGGGGGGACGAAGAGGGGGGGTCGCCGATTAAATGAAGCGGCCTTGCTGTGGATGTGCTGTGTCTTGCGACACTGCTTCTGACCCAGGGCGGTGGGCAAGGTGCAGGGATGACCCGTCATCCAGGAGGTGCTCAGATGA
>NW_027467715.1:2085852-2093352 GCF_046742065.1 Oratosquilla oratoria
GTCAGTAAGCATACTATTCCATTAATAGCCCTAAAGCATAGTATCATCTGTGTGATCAACGAGCATAGTATGAGCTCATCACATGTTATGCGCTTTGGTCCACGCACGTCCTATGTGATCAGCATAGTATGAGTCCTTCACATAAATGTTATGCTTCTTGGCCCACATACTTCATATGTGATCAGCATAGTATGAGCCCTTCACATAAATGTTATGCGTCAAGGCCCACATAGAGGCCACATTCTCCACATTCTTGTCACTTCATCTGCCTCATATCGGACAATGGTTCCTGTATTTGCATCTCGTCATCAGTAACCGGCGCTTCTATCCTTGGAGTACAAGTTCAGGCTGAAACCACTGAAGCAGTCAAGGAGAGTGTTAAGGGGGACAGTAACAGAACGGAGGGATATTAGAAGTTAAAAGTGATCAGTGTTCTCCTTAGGCCATGTTCACATTAGCTGTTTGAACCGCGCGGAAACCGCGGCGGTACCGTGTACTCAAGGAAAAACTACGCGGTTATGTGTGAACGACTCCACTGACTTTGTAATTGAACCGCCGCGGTTGAAACCGCTAGTGTGAACAGGGCCCTAGGGTGGAAGCTAGTCACTCACTAGTTACAAAAAGTAGAACGTTACTCTGGTCCATAAGGGTGCCACATCGCAGAAATTATGCAGCCCATGCCATCTACAGGGACCATGGTTCATGCTCCACATTCACTGTGTTCCACATATGTTTTCTGTGTGCCGCATACTTACCTCGCTCTCTCTCTCTTCCTCTCTATCTCTCTCTATCTATCTATCTATCTATCTATATATCTCTCTCTCCCTTTCTATCTCTATCTATATCTATCTCTCTCTCTTCCTCTCTATCTCTCTTTATCTATCTATCTCTCTATCTCTATCTAGCTATCTGTCTATCTATATCTCTCTATCCATCTCTCTATATCTAGCTATCTTTATCTCTCTCTATATCTAGCTATCTCTATCTCTCTCTATATATCTCTATCTACCTCTCGTTGTTTTTTTGTTTTGTTTTTTGCAAATTGTTCCACAGTTGTCATGCTTCATGCTTCATGCTACGCACCTCTGTTTCAGTTTCATGTATGTGTCACTTTCCAAATCGCCCGTCATGCTTACTAACACAGTCTCCATTTCCGTCCAAGTCCCCCAGGTATGCATGAGGGCTTCCTAATGCTGTCAGGAACGATGCTGACATGTCCCCAGCATAGCCTTCGTTTCCCTCTCACACCCAGTTCCAAATCATGCTGTGTACCCTGTATGCTGAACCCACTCGTTTATGATCATGCTGTCCTATACGCAGAAACTTATGCTGTACTTCAGCAGTGATACTTGAGTGGCTCCGAGTGACGTGCCATGCTGTATGCTGAGTCTGTTTCTGTGTATAACCACTAAGATGTATGCTGGGGTTATCATGCTGTAGACTAACCTTTTTTTGCATGACATGCATCACATCGTTTATCCAGAACTATGCTGTATGCTGAGCCTGGCCCTCAGCATACCGAACCCCTAGATACAGGACAAACAATAGCATGAAAGATGGTACCCTGAGCACCACCTGGTACTACTTTGTCCATCTGGTATGGGTGTTTAATTCAGCTGGTTACAATACTGTACTCAGATGGGATCAATACACTCTTCAGGTGGTGTTCTTCGCCAACCAGCTTAAAAACCAGCTGGCTTTGGTATTTAGTGTTGACATCTTATCCAGCTGGCACCCTTATCGTATTGAACTCGTGGCTTCATCATTCCCAGATGGTGCACCTTGTTTACATGATCACCTGGTGACCCTCGTTTCCCAGCTGGTACAATTTCCACGACCATCTGATATGGCTATATTGCCCAGCTGGTCTCGGCTTACTAATGTACAATCCTTGTGTGGTTGTGTTATGTCAACCAGCTGGTGTCAGTGACCAGGTGCTCCCATCTGGCTGGCACCACCTTTTTAAGGGATTCACTTGCTCAGAGGGTCAGCAGATGGTTCTACACGTTATTCAGCTGGTGCTGTTCGCCTAGGAACTGTTTGTCTACGAAAAGCCACGTCTCGTATCGTCCACCATCTGCCGTCTTTTGTCATTGCCAGCTTTTACCACCTGGCAACACCATTGCGGACTTGGCATTATTTGCCCAGCTAGCGCCAGATGGTAACATTATCCTCACCATCAAGAAGGTACAGTAATTCAGTCAGATGGTGATCGGTGTATTAGGTACCTCGTTCCTGATTCAGCTGGTTCTCCTGACCACCTGAGATCCCAGTCAAGAGAGCACTTCTGCCCAGCTGTGAACCAGCTGTGAACCAAGTTGTGAACCCACACAAGACGTTTTAGGACCTGACCATAACCTTTGACAATTAAAATACTGTTATTCAATTGTCTGTTTTAGCCATTTCATCTTACAGTTGTTAGGGACTATATATGGCTTCTTGGATCGCCTCGCAACAGCCTAACGCGCATGCGCGCGCGCGCGCGCAACCCGCACCTAGCCAGCGGGGAACCCTCACCTGGCTAGAGCACAACCCCTCCTCACCTCACCAGAGCACCTCTCACAGCTGGCCAGAATACAAAAGTTCACGACCCGCAACCTGCACCTGGCCAGAGCACTAACCTGCATTTTGCCAACATACAACCTATATATAGCGATCTCGTCCGACGTCTTCGTAGTATTGCGGAATCAAGGTGTTATACATGCAGTAGTGTGTGTGTGTGGGGGGGGGGTTGTGTGAATGGGTGGGTGTGATGATCCGATAATGGGTGAAGAAAGGGATTAGGAAAGGTAGTGTGTGCATAGATTTTCTTTTTTTTTCTTATCGGGAGATATACAAGAAGTTTTCAGAAAAAGGTAAAGATGACTTCTGGGCTTTTATGGGTGTGAAGGCATGTGATGGGATTGACAGGAAGGCAATGTATGGGACAGGGCCTGTTTAGGGCAGTCAAAAATATTTACACGAGTAGAAGAACTTGTGTTTGAGTAAGGAATATAGAAAGTCGAGTGGTTTGAGATGAAAGTAGGGCTGCGGTAAGTTTGTGTAATGTTACCATGATTGTTCAATGTGTGCATGGATTAGGTAGTATGCGAGGAGTATGCAAGGGTGGGCAGGGGTTTGAAGATGGTTAGTGAGAGCAGAAGTAGGTGAGCCAGTTGTTGTTTGCAGATGACACTGAGCTTGTGGTCAGAGAAGCTTCTGAGGCAGCTAGCGGTGGAAATTTGGAGGATATGCGAGAGAGGAAACTGAAATTAGATGCGGTCAAATGTAAACTGATGAGATGGTGTGAGAGCAGATGTAGGTGAGCCAGTTGTTGTTTGCGGATGACACTGCGCTTGTGGTCAGAGAAGCTTCTGAGGCAGCTAGCGGTGGAGATTTGGAGGGTATGCGAGAGGGGAAACTGAAATTAGATGCGGTCAAATGTAAACTGATGAGATGTAAAAGGGGAGAGGGTGTTATTGAGTTGGAGGAAAGTTTTAAAGGAGAGAGTTTGGAAGAAATGAAGGGATTTATGTATTTAGGGTCACATGAAGCAGGGAATAGGGTTAGGGGGTAAAGGTATATTATAGGGTAAAGGAAGCAAGTAAATGTCTTGTGGAAATAAATAGTGTCATGAGAAATAGATATCTGGAGATGAACGCTAAGACAGCTCTGTACGATGGGGGCGGTTGTGACCACAACAATATATGGGACAGAGACTTGGAATTTAAGGGAATCAGAAAAACGGAGCCTCAATGTTTTTTTGAGATGAAGCGTTTAAGAAAGATAGCGGGTTTGACAAGGATGTATAGATTGAAAAACGAGGTGAGAGGAGGGCGGAGAGTTGGCATTTAGGGTCGATCAAAGAATACTGGGATGGTTTGGGTATGTTAGGAGAATGAATAATAAAAAAAAAAAAACAAGCAAAAAGAGTGTGGAAGGTAAAGGTGGATGGAGTGAATTTGAGGAGAAGACCAAAAATGGAATGGATTAATGGAGTGAAGGGGGCACTAGGAAGGGGGAGGACAAGAGATACGTATGAGTGGAGAATGGTTGTGAATGGACGACAAATTGATTCGCCCCAAAAGAATTCTTGCCTTTTCTGTAAATTCTTGAGCGGATAAGAGAGGGAGAGGGTCGCCATGTAATGAAGCAGTGGGGATCAACCAGCTACAACTGTCGGGCCCTGCTGTGGAGGTCCTGTGTCTTGCTGCATTGCTTCTGACCTGAGTGGTGTGGTAGGGTAGAGCGATGGCCCTTCCTCCACAAGGAGCTAAAAGGGACAACAAATGGATGAAAGGTGAATGTTTGCCTTGGCTAGGTCATTCCCCTCGTAAGCTGCACAGGGCCTTTTGGTGTTTGTATAAGAGCAAAGTAGTAAAGACGAGAGAATGGAGAAGTCAACTTTTGTACTGGAGTGAAAGATGTATGGTTGGCATCAGACAGAATAATAGGCAGAAAATTGGGGATACAGCCTGACACAAGCAAGATGGATGGCTGGAGGCGCTCAAAAGGTGTTGGTAAAGGCGTCATCACACTGGTCTATTTTTCCTCCAACTGTTGGAGAAGATTTGCAGCTCCCAGCTTTCGGGAAGGAATCTGATATGCTGGAGGAATACTTGTAGTCATATGACATTGTATGTAAGTTGTTGAGAAAACAAAATACTGTGCCATGGTGATTTCACGGCGGACAAGGTGTTGGTGATGAGCAGTACCGCCGATTAATCGGAGGTTGGAGGAAAAATAGCCCAGTGTGATAACGTCCCCACCAGAGGGACCTCGTGTTTGTGTACGAGAATGGCCCCTGGACGTTTGGACTAACCCACTGACGCAAAGCTGTCGCGGCGAGGATAAAGGCCACCTCCGGAGAACGGTTTTTGGTACAAGGTAAACAGAGAACTAATCGGATAAATACATTTGAACAAACGTGTGTTGTAAATTGGATCCAAGCCAAGTGACATGTATGTATTTGCAATAGTTTTCTTACGTTTTCTTAATTGATAAGTGTCAATATCGCAGCATTATCTTGTTAGTTGCACGTGTAAGGTAGCCGAATGACAACCCCCCCTCCCCCTACTCCCTAAGAAAAAAAGCATGTAGTCTGAGGTTTAATATGATAGCCTCTTTCCCACATAGTTCCCATGTACAGTTAATAGGTGATTCATGTCCCTTGGAAAAAGAAAATCGCCCCCTCCCCCCAAAAGTTTCCCTGAATATAAATAATTCCCCCTCCCCATCTTCCCCATTCTCCCTTTTTCTTCTCCCTAGCCCCTCCCCTACCCCCCTACCCCACCCTAAATATTGTGGGGACATCTAACCGTACAATAGGAAGACTACCTGTTCACACTAGCGGTTTGTCCCTCAAGGAAACCGCGTCGGTACCGCATAGTCAAGGAAAAAATGCACGGTTGTGTGTGGACGCCTCCATTGACTTCATTGTAACTGAACCGCCGCGGTTTGAACCACTAGCGTGAACAAGGCCTGGGAACTCGTTGCTGCCGCCGATATCGTCTGAACCCCTTCAGCATGGGATCGTACTTGTTATTCTTAATTATGGTTGACCCCAGAGGATTCTGTTCAGATGGAGGACAAAACAGGGTGTCCCACCCCGTTTCCTCGTTGGTCCATCTTTCATCTGAATAAAATCCCCGGCAACCAGAAAAAAGTATCCGAATTACGTCACTATGTTAAAGAGTTCGATATGACGAAGGTAACGGTTCCCTCGATGGTCTTTAGAGCTTCTGAACAGAACCTCTATTGTACAGAGGCTCTCTCACCTCACGGAGTGTCGCCTGTCCACTTCTTCGTTCGCAGACGAAGTCGTAGAGCTTTGAGACTTCAACTTGAGGAGCTTCTGCCTCAGAAACTCCTCAAGGCTTCCTCGAAGTGACTCGAGGCAAAGCTCTGACTCTTCGCCTTCACTACAGATGACCTTGTGGTGGATGGACGAAGACTCTACTCATGTTTGTAATCTTAAGTCTTCTTGCTATCACTTAAGTCTAGTTCCTTCCCGTATTTCCTCCTCCTCCTCCTCTTCCTCTTCCTCCTAGTCTCCTTCGTCCTCCTCGTCCCTCTCCACTTCCTCTACATTTTCTCCACGTCCCCCGCCTTCCACCTTCTTCCATTTCCGTTCTCTCTTCCTCTCCTCCGCCCCCCACCCGTTCTTCTTCCTCCTTCCAGGTCGCTAGCTGGCACGTACTCCCCCTTCCTCCGAAGGAAGAACTTCCTGTAAAGGGGAGGCCCCATCTTTTTTCCCCCGAAGACGGGAAAAGGGATCCTTCCTTCCCCTTAAAGGAAGTCCCCAGCTTCTCCCTCGAAGGGAAGGTTGCCCTTTCCTCCAAAGGGGAGCCTTTCTTCCTCCGAAGAGGAGCCTTCCTTCCCCTTAAAGGAAGTCCCCACCTTCTCCTTCAAAGGGGTTTTATTTTCCTCCGAAGGGGATCCTTCGTACCTCCAAAGGGGGGAGATGATTCTTCCTTCCCTTTAAAGGAAGTCCCCACCTTCTTCGAAGGGAAGGTCTTCCTTCCCTCCGAAGGGGATCCTTCCTCCGAAGGGGAAGCACGTGCCGGCGTCGCGGCCGCTCAGCCCGCCCCCCGTAGGTATCACTGTACACTGACGCGCCATTGACAGGCCTGTGTTTCAGGCTTCTCTCCCGGGCCGGGCTGCGGTCGAGCCGATCCACCCCACACTAGGGACACGAGCGTGGAGTACCGGATCGGCCTCCCTTCGCCCGTGTCTTCGCAGGGCTCGACCTTGCCCTCCACCTTGAGCGGGGGCTCCACCATGGCCATTCCCCCGGGCCTGAGCGGCTCCCACGTCGAGATGAACAGGCCCCCGGAGCGCAGCGGCAGCGGCGGCGGCGGGGTCCGCCGGCGGGAGAGGCAGAACTCGGAGGGCGACTCGAGGGTGTGGGACCGCCACCGAGGCTGCGAGAGCGAGAACGAGATGATGTCGTTCTTGTCCTCGCCGCGGCTGAGCCAGCGGCGCGGCAGCGAGGGCTCCGAGGTCGAGGTCAAAAAGGGCGTCTTCATGCAGCTCCTGGAGAAGGTACGCTCCAGGGACGACAAGAAGAAGCCTCCGAGAGACTACGAGAGCGACGTGGAGGAGGGCGTTGCCGGCCGCGCCCCCTCCAGGGAGCGCGTGAGCCTGGCCAGCGGGCGCGTCCTGCAGAAGCTGACGCGGGGCGGCCGCGTCCTCCCGGACGCTCACGACCTCCACGAGTACCTGGACATGACGGCTTCGGCCGTCGACGTGACCACGCTCCCCGAGCGACCGAAGTCTGCGTGCGAGAACACCCTCCTCCGGGCGGCCGCCGAGAAGGTCTACTCGGTCTTCGGCCTGCGCACCAGCACCTCCGGGGGCAGCAGCGGCGGCGTCTCGACGCAGGACACGAGGACCAGCGTCGAGAGACTCGAGGAGGCGCTGGAAGCGCACATGCGCGCGGCCATGCGGTCTCGGGAGAGCTCCGCGGGTCGCGCAAGGTCCGCCGAACGGGAGACATCCGGGATCCGGATGCCGAAAGCC
>NW_027467715.1:2100852-2113352 GCF_046742065.1 Oratosquilla oratoria
GTAGCTGAATCGCTAGTCTTGACTTCGTGATTATACACACACAGGTCATGGTTCGAATCCCTTGTCAGAATTTCTAAAAATGTTCGGTCTGTCTTAAACTTACACATATATATACAATTATATATATATATATATATATATATATATATATATATATATATATATATTTATATACATAAATATGTATGTATATATACGTATATAATTCACAAACACGCACGCGCACACGCACACACACACACACACACACACACACACACACACACACACACAAACTGGTAATGGACTAATGGAGTACTGTGAAGATAAATGAAGATCTAATGTGACCCGGGACTATTTCCGCCGCTGGGGTACAAGGGGTTGAAGCCCCCCTCCCCCCGGCCCTCCCCGGACGGCCGTCACAGCCCCCCCCCCCCCGGACAGCTGCCCACAATGACCGCCATCCAGCCTCCTAAAGCCTGGTATAATCAAAATTGGTGCCGTGTCATGGCATCGGGACGTATGTAAGGTAAAGTCTTGTATGATGCCGTGGGTCGTTGATAAATCATTTCCATTGTTTATCTATTTGTCTACGGTTGCAAGTATTTCAGATGATAATAATAACGATTACAATAATAATGATTATGATAATTATACCAATATTAATAATAATGATAATGATAATGATAATAATAATTATAATAGGCCGATTTTATAATCAAAATAGTGAAACACTGTCTGGCATGTGGGTATGAGCATATACAGAAAATACAAAATGTGTATGTACGTATACATACATACATACATACATGAGTAGTGAGGAATTGACAGAGATTTCCCGGAAGTGCGCGGTCATTGACCCTATGACGTCACTTCCGGTGAGGGTGTGGCTAAGAGGACGGTGACCTTGACGTCACGTGTAAGGGGTGGAGCCTGTAGTAGTGAGGAATTGACAGAGATTACCCGGAAGTGCGCGGTCATTGACCCTATGACGTCACTTCCGGTGAGGGTGTGGCTAAGAGGACGGTGACCTTGACGTCACGTGTAAGGGGTGGAGCTTAGCCGTGACGTAGTATGTCCTCATTGGCCCGTTGTATGTAAGAGGGCGTTTACTTATATTGACCTTGACGTCATGCGTATGGGGGTGGACCTTATACGTGTCGTAGTATGTCCTTATTGGCTCGTTGTATGTAAGAGGGCGTTTACTTATAGCCCTCCCGCCGTTGATTGGTTAACGTGTGTAATTGGTTGAATTTGATTGGTGTGTTATTGGGTCATTGTGATCTTTGTTTTGAATGAAGTAGATGAATGGCTAATAATGTTACAAGCGATTACCCAAGCGTTATACATACAAGGTCTGAGTAATTTATATATATCTGTCGTATTTCACGCTTTGTTTGCGTTAAGTTGCTGGTTGGAAGAGAGATATGAGCTTGTTATCATTCCCCATCTGTGTTCGCATGTGGATATATATATAGATTTTTTTATTACTCTGTTCCATATTCTGATATCTTTAAAGATAATTTAAGGATATGAAAACTTAAATGAGCAATCTTAATATTATTTTATTGATAAAAGATTACATGTGGTATAATATGCAATGATTAAAAAAAAAAAAAAACTACACATGCCATTGGCAGATTGTTTCATCCAACATTTCCATGGATGATCTTAATATTACATGTTGAGCATTCAATCAACTATATGTGGTACAAACATTATGTTATTAAACTACACATCGTCATCATCCTCATCTTGCTCCAACATATCTTCCCCTATATTTATTTTTTTAATTTTTATTTCAGTTTCATGATGGGCATCCGCGAATTCTCTCCGAACACGTTTCAGTTTCGTGTTTAGTCTACCTAGGGTGAGAAGAGAACCCACGTCTTCGATTCTGAATGTCTTATTCCTCTTTATTTTCTTCATGTTTTCTTCGATGTCCTCAAGTTGTCCTCTTATCGCACGCTCCACCTCATCCATGATTTCCCACTGCATCGCCATCAGTGGACTATGCGGTACAGTTTTGGTCTCCGTCCTACAAAATGGACATAAATTCACTAGAATCAGTACAGAGAAGAATGACCAAAATGATACAAGGACTCGGAAATTTGCCTTACGAAGAGAGGCTTAGGCACCTAAACTTACACTCTCTGGAAAGACGCAGAGTGCGGGGTGATCTAATAGAAGTGTTCAAGTGGATCAAAGGCTATAACAAGGGTGATGCAAACAAGGTCATCATAATAAAACAACAGGGCAGGACTCGCAGTAATGGGTATAAACTGGACAAATTTAGATTTAAGAAGGTAATAGGCAAGAATTGGTTTACAAATAGGGTGGTCGATGAATGGAATAAACTTAGTAACCACGTAGTAAGCGCTGAAACTATCAGTTGTTTTAAAAAACGATTAGACAACTTTATGGATGGGGACGACAGGTGGTGATGGATACGGAGCTGCCTAGTGTAGGCCTTATGGTCTTTTGCAGTCTCCTTTATTTCTTATGTTCTTATGTTCTTAATGCGAACGTCACGTCGTGCTTGCTGATCGTTGCATAAGATTTTAATTTTGTCATCGTTCGTTGTATAATTTCATTTACAACTGAAAGTAAAAAAAAAAGTTAAATAGTAGCGATTACACATAAGTGCATTGTCGACATTTTTTTTAATATCATATGGAACGAGGTCGAAATCGGAAAGCTTACTTACTTATGTTCACGCATCTCTCAGTTTTACTCATGTCGAACTCTTCCAGAGATGTATATTTCTCCATGGTTATATGTTTCAGCAATCTAGATTGAGGTAGAGCGGGAGATTTTTTGTATGTAAGACCTAAGTAGAAGCAGTCTTATATATATATCATAGTGAAATGTATAGACCTTGGAATTCAAGTGAAAGGTGTATACTAACCCTGGATTTCTCTTTTCTTCGAGGGAAGGTTATTGGCCATTTTCTTCGCCAGACTGCACACGTGAACACATGTGTTATAGAATGCTATACCGTTATCATTTGACGGACAAAGTAAATATGTACATGGAGGTAAATAGTTTCCAAAATGTTGATAAATAAATGTAGTCACTTTTTTATCGTTATTTAAAAAGCGCCTTCGTGAAAATGTGCGTGAATTCAATAATATTGCACATTTAATCCCGTTTCGATGTAATATCTTTATAAACCAAACACAGTAACATCCACACACTAAGCTATTCCCGCTTTGTAATCTATAAGTACAATTAATTATTTTTTTATTTGTACAATTTAGATGTAATCCATATTGTTTGAGGCTAATATTAAATGAATCGAAAACATATATTGAATTTCTTATTAGACATATAACAATCCAGTGCCCTATTTCTATTTCACGGGGTAACACATTAAGCACGAAGTAGATATTTGTCCGATTCGATGAAAGTACATGATGTACATCTTCTACGGCTAACACACCTATATATCCCAATTTTAAGGAATTATCTCTTTTACGAATGATTTGTATAATTTTGTCAATTTGTTCCCCATTCATTTTATTACCCCCTACTTTCTAATACAACGTTTCTATCGCTATCGAATTGGAGGACACTATTGCATTCGCCAAATACGCAAACTATGTAATTATCTGATGCTGGTTTATTAAATGTCATACGAATTTTTAAATTACCGTTCAAATTGGGATTCACGCTATCTTTTGTAGGTTCAGGCTCTAAATTAAACGCAATTAGGGTTCGACCTTGATTATAAGCGTCATGCGTTATAAGGTGATTCGCGCTCGCTCCTAACGCGTGTAACGTATTTGAATATAAATCGGCATAGTCTTTTTGATCAAAATTAGAATGAATGTTGTATACACTTCTCCCATTAATATGTAGTTCTATATTACTTAACGAAGCATGATGGAAATAAAGTCCGTTTTTATTTATTAACCCGCTGAAAGCCTTCATGTCAATCAGCACTATATATACTAAATTAGGAATAATATTGAAAAATATATTATCCATCATAATGCTATTTTGACCTTTTGAGAGTATGTATGTTTTGGCATGTGTTTTTAGGTAAACATAGTCAATGATTGAGCCGCTCCTCAATGATATATTTAAAGCAGATATTGCTTCTTTGCATGGATAGATTTTTGGTACTATTAATTTACATCTTTCAATATTCAATTTGAATTTCTTTTTGTCAATCGGCGCTAAATCTAGCCGTATGCGAAGATCCACGCCATCCAGTAAGTAGTTGTCAATATTAAAAATATCGCACATGAGTGGTCCGGAAAGAGAAACACCGTTTTTTTTAATGTTCTTAGTGACACGTTTTTCTAGGTTATTCATATTTTGAAAAGTAACATTTTCATATTTATCAATTATACCTGATCCTCTATCGTCTTGAAATAGAATTATATTCCGACCAATAGTCTGTATTTTATCCGGATACATGGTTGTAAGTAGTTTAATGTAAGCCGCGTAATTAAACAGATAATTATTCTCTATTTGAACATCATTGATAAATACTGACACCGATTTGAAAATGGTGTTCAAAGCTCCATTAGGGATAACAATATTATCATCATCTCCTAATTCAGTACTTTCACCATCTGCTTGAGGAGTCTTTGTTATACGAAATTTTAAACCTAGGAATGTGTTCCATAGATCGAGAGGGCCGCCATGCTTTTTCTGTAATCTGAATTCAATTATATGGTAAGAGAGTGTTTGATCAAAATTAATATATAGGTATGTTTTCAACATTTCATCCGTTTTCTATTGACGTTTCAAATAATCTAAATCTAGATGGTCGAGGGAACATCTCGCTAATTGCCGACGTAAAATTAGGTGTAGGACTTCCACTTTTGGAAGCTGTTACAACTTCACCGCTCGCCATGATTATAATGATGATTCAGATCTAAAGACATCTCTTTTATAACACAAACGTTTACGTTTTCTCACTTTACCACTTCCACCTTTCATAATTCTTTTTCCCACATTAGTTAAAGATTGAACACTACGATTTCTTAATGTTTTTTTTCAAATTTGCATTGTCTCTTTTTAGATCGTTTAAGACATTATGACCAAATGTAAGTGCTTCAGGAAGTACATATTTTAATGCAAATGGTATTGCACGTTTCGTAATCCCAGACATCCAACTTAGTAACCCAGATCCTTTTTGATAATAGATAGGAGACTTAAATGTAGTAACATCGGTTAATACTCCACCCTTTTTTAATAAAACCGGGTTTGTAAATAGGGCTAAAACGTCGTCTTCCGATGGACGGGGACGTGTTAGTCCTCGGACATCCATTTTCATACTGTGTAAAATTGGCAGATTTATTATCTCATAAACACTTTTTCTCTGATATGTAACACTAAAGTTACAGAATTTCCATCTTCAAAAGGAATGTCATCCCCGACCTGATCAGTTATGATCACAGATATATTTTCGATTACATTACTTTGTAAAGGGTTGTAAATCAATACAGATTTGTTCTTAGCAGTAATATTACCTACGGATATGGCGTCCAATATATTCACTTGTTGCCCGTTGAAGCGTGTAACCCCCGCAATATCGCTATAAATCAAAATATAATCAATCAGATTTTTCACCCGAACGTCATACGGAGCCATAATTACTCGTGATTGATTTAATGTTTTTAAACCGTTTTTGAATACAGTATAATGTTTTTCGGGATTAAAACCCAATATCTTAGACATTTTAGGTGAGAAACATAAATACATTTCATCCCATGGTGTAATTGAGTCAGACTTTTCAACAATATTCACATGTATCGATAACAATGTACGTTTTTGAGGATAAATATATTCCATTAGAGGATAGTCCTCTGAAAAGAAATGTGAATAATTATTTAGAACGTTTAATTTTTTCATGTTTGTTAATTCACGGTTTACGTGTTCAACAATATCTGTAGCATCACTTGAAATTGTACTTCTCCTGGGAATATATTTCAGAATTTCAGTGTGACTGTTTCCAGATTTACCTATCAATTTTGTAAAAGCTTTCTCATCATTTTCTTTCGATGTGCATATATTGTTTGGAAAAAGTATGTTTGCTAAACACACTTCATACCTTTTTGCAGGATTTAGGATTAAAGGATGAATGCGACTGACAAATCGCGCTGTTGCGCTTTGGGGATATATATCAAAGCTCCCCAGCGAGGAAATGTATATGTAATATTGTTCGAGATCATCCATGTTTATGTAATCAGCTCTAAAAGCATACTGTCAAAGAGATATACAAATAGGATATTTAAACTATGGTTCGAGTTTACATATTTTTATTATTAGTTTAAATAAAAGTTGAACAAATGAATCTTAATTTCTACAGTACACTATAAACACAACCCTCCACCAAATAATATATATATATATATTTTAATTTCTACAACCTCCACCAAAAAAACTAATATAAAGCAAAACAAATATATATCTTAATTTCTACATCCTTCACCATAATTGTATCTTACTTTCTACAGTACAGTACACCGCACACTTCTTCATTCAATTGTTGGAGTATAGATTTCTATTTCATCACTTTCATTATTTTCTATTTTTCTCTTTTTTGTCATTGGTAATTCCATAGGTGTGTCAGGTATGGGTTCACTACTGTCCACTTTTTTCTTAGGACCAATCAAAATGAGCGTGATGTTATGTTTAAAAAGTGTTTTCATCGCAAACTTCATAAGTACGGGAAAATAATTTTCATACCACAAGGTACTCTTTTTCAATCCTACACCGCTTGCAACAGGCGCTACCACACTGGTTATTTTCTTTCCTTCGTGAATTTTATGGGTAAGGTAGCACCATAAACTCTCCAAACCTTTCTGGAAAGCGGTCAGACGATTGGGTAGGGTGTCCTCTTGTAAACCTGCAGTATAAGATGCGTCCACGGACGATTTGATTTTCTGGAGACTGGAGGGGTTATTTTCAATTTCAGGTCCGCTGCCATAGTGCGGAGTGAGAGCTGCCAATATCGGCATGGCATCTTTCACGTAGATCTTGACGTCTCCGGGTCGACTTTGGGTATCGAATGTAGCCCTTCCAGTGTTGAAGAGTTGTACACGTTCCTTGAAAAGGCCCATGTATGGGTACCGATTTTCCAGGGAAGCGCTAACGCCATACCCCTTTAGTTCAACACAGTTCGTGATGAACAAAATTACAGAGTTAGGGGTGCAATAGTCGTCATCGACTATGTTGCCGTCGTTGTGGAAATGAAGAAGTCTTCCTTCTTCTTTCTCGTAGAGCGTTTTAGAAGTCGTAGCGTCGGATGTCAAACGCGACACCTCTTCTTTCTTGTTCGTATTAGAAGTCATCCTGTTGTCGATTCACTACTAAGGGCTGCGTGTCACCCTTATATTCTGTCACAGAGCAACCGTTCAAGGACGATTACAAGACGTCCTCAATTCTTCCAACTAACTGCAACTCCACCACCCGACGTAGGTCCTCGATCAAGGTTTTACAATGTTCAAACGTGGCTATCGCGTTCTCGTAATCAACAGTTTTCTTATTGAAGTAAACAATTTTCCCTTCCACCTCCGGTGGTGTTAGGGGGATGGGCCTATTCATTATTCGTGATCGAATGTTGCTTTCGTAAGATGTCTGATTCGACAACGTTAATTTGTCGTAAAGTTGAAAGAGACGTGTCATAATTACCACCTTTTTAGCCAAATGCGCGTTTTTTGTTTGCACGCGGTATAACGTATTAAGACGCACATTTAGCGAATTCTCCTCTTCCTCCTCCCGAGTCTTATCGCTTCCAATCATGATTGCTTCGAATGATGATATTTGCAGAGTGCGGAATTTATATACTCGCCCATTCTCGATTGACGACCGATGCATGTTTTAACATGTCGCAATTTCCTGCGATGACGTCATGATGGGGTGATGACTAATACGGTATCCATTTGTAGGAGGTATTTTTTGTTGTAGTTATATCAGCACGCTTTAATTTATTTCCATATTTCATTTTATAAGGTAAGGATTGGGGATATACTAACCTTACCCTTCCTCCTATATTTAATATTCTTTTCACCTTATAGTTTTTTATATAATTCGGCGGCAGTGAAATAAGGTTAAGGAATAATTGTAATTTATGTTCATTTGATTTAGGAATCGCCGTCCCTGGCACAGCTAATAAATTTAGAATTTCTAAAATGTTTAGACCGTTGACTGGAGATAATAAATTACCATACTGATCCCAACTCACGATATCTCTTTTATTTTTGAGATAATCTAATATGGATATTGCATATTCCCGCACACTTGGTTTTATAAATATACTAATTTTGTCTAATAAGGGTGGTTGTGTGTCATTGACTATGTGATGTGAATTGTTAGAATGTGAATGATGTGGGAGTTGTTGTTGTTGTAGAAGAATTGGCCGATCCAAAACAGATGCATCGTTTACTGATCGTTCTGCGATAGGGTCACTTCGACGACTATTGCGGGCATATTGCAAACATTTTTCGGCGAGAACTTTAGGTACTAAACAATATTCAACCACAGGCATTATTAATTACTATTATTTAAATAAATGAGGTAAAACTGATAACGCTAGCGGTAATAAAACACTTAATACCGATATCCCCTTTTTAGAGGTTAAGAGTCTTTTCTTTTTATATATAGGGTTTTTTTATATGCTATTTCCTTAATTAAGGATCTATGTTTCCTTAATTTTTCAATTATTTTACCATCACATGTAAGATTTTTTTTCAAAAAGTTTGAAAATATTTCACATATACAATTTATATGACACCCTTTTAAATCTTTAATTATTTTATCACGTAGTTTCGGTGTCAATTTTGAAAGCAACTTAATCAAATCAAAGTTTTCGCGAATTAAAGGTTGTTTTTGTTTACCCATTTGAAATTGACTTCAGGTCACGAGAACTGACCCATCGACGAGAAGATATGGGATATCCAATAAAGTGAATAAAATACTCCTTCGCGGTACCCTTTCTCCGCTCCTTGATTATTTCAATCGGGTAATATTCAGGTAAAGCTGTAGGTGTAAGTTCTGACTCATAAAATCTTCCAGAAATAGGATCGTTCTCCACATCATGCAATGTATAGACGTTTACACCGTCGATGTGAGATATTTCAGCAATACGGAAAATTTCCTCAGTATTTTGTGTTAAATATGCTTTATTAAATGGATTATCTCTTCTAGAGTTGACAATACGTACTGTGTCACCGAGTTTCAATCTAGAAGTGGCGTTTGTTTTTAACGAGCGCGCGTTTTTGTCTTTGAACATTACCTTAAACTGTTTGTCCCATAAATGTTTATCTTTACTATTATGTAAAATAAGAGGTGTTATCTTGTTATTCTTTAGACCGCGGTGAACTGTATTATCTTAATGTATGAGAGAGTGTTTCTGCTTGTCAAATATCTATAGATTTTATTCTTTAGTGTTCTAATTACACGTTCGGCCATAGAAGCTTTCTCGTGAGAAAATACACTATATAGTTTAATATTCTTAGATTTTAAATAATTTTGCACATTTTTATTATAAAACCCGCCATCCAAATCAGTCCACAATCTAGTATATGTGTGACTCTCTTCAGATTTTAATATATCTTTTAAAGCGTTAAGGATATGGTGACTATTTTTTCTTTTCAATAGTCGCAATTGTAAATATTTAGAAAAAACGTCAATACATACCAATATATATCTGTAACCGTCGTTATGATTTTGTAAATGTGAAAAATCTGCAATGTCACATGTTAAAATTACTCTTGGTTTACCTGCGATTACTTTAAGTTTTTTAAATTTCTTAGGTTGAAGTTTATGTAGAGTATAAGCTCTAGAAGTCTCAAGATATTGTTTAACATCATTTTTCGTAATATTAGGTTGTCGTATTTTCGCCGCTTTGTATAATTTGTTTACGCTGGATAAACCATATGGGGCTGAATAATCCTCATATAACGCGTGAAGTAATTGGGATATATTATTCATTTATGAAAACAACTTCACACGTGTCATCAGAAGCGATATTTGTTCTAAACTGTAATTGCGAGGGAGTGTAAAGATAAGCGTGGGGGTTCTTCCTCATAGCGTGATTATAAATTTCAACCACCTTACGACTGCCAGTTTTTCCAAAACATTGTCTGGCTAAACATTCGACTTGATTGTTATCTCTTATTCGAAATAACACGAAGTGTGACGCATTAAGACTTATATTTCTAGAATATTTACCTGGGAAAAATATATTTTGAGTTATCAAAATAACCGATAAAAAATTATGTCTACCTCTAGTGAACGCTTCGCTTACAGACTCGGTAGAAACTGCTTTATTAAAGACGTCGTCTAATATCAATAAAGTATGATTTGGTGTGTCTGAATATGTGAACGAATCTAGAGGATTACATATATCTTTCGAAACTACAATTTTCGCATTCAAATTGTCATCATTTTGTAACGGATGCGAGGATACTCCGCATATATAAATATTTTTAAATATATGACAATACTTTTTTACCAAATTTGTTGTAAAGGCAGTCTTTCCGCTTCCTGTCACTCCAGCAACTATGATTCTAGCAGGAGTTTTAAATATGTCCACATCGTCAGACTTATACACCTCATACATTTCTACATTTCTAATAGAGCGCAAGTAAATGTTGATCTAGAAACTTCATGCGTTCAACTAACCTTTTGTCATACATTGGCGTGGTTTTTATATTCGGTAACCATAAGTGGAGTAAGGATAATGAAACGTAATTAAAATATAATTATTTATTATAATTATTATATACGTAGGTGTGCGGTATTAGTAACTTTATTTACATGTGATTATTACAAGAAGATACTATAATTATTATATACATGAGTGTGTGTATTAGTAACCTACTTTTTAAAGTAATTATCATAATATTCCCCTCGCGCCTATAAATTAGTGGTTACTGATGAATATTCATCGCCATCATTGCACTCTTCCATATCTTCTTCCACACTATCACGGTCCTCTTCTTCGTTTTCACACTCGTCGGATGTATGCTGGTCCATATCTTCTTCCACACTTTCACTGTCCTCTTCTTCGTTTTCACACTCGTCGGGCGTATGCTGATGCTCGTAACTGTCCTTTTCACTCTCTTCTTCGTTTTCAGGATCGTTACGCTTATTTATATACGGGTGGCCGTAACTGTACGATTTTGTACTATTTATATAATATCTTTTTGTGTCAATGTTACACAGACCCTGTTTGTTCTTAAAAGTGACAGTGCACAGCTGCCCCTTTTTATTGGTGATCAGTGTTGGGTGATCAGTGTTGGGCGCGAATTCGTAGGATGGAGACGGATAGGTGGCTGGCTGGAAGCGTGTCGTGTGGGAAGAGGACAACACCCTGATCATTACATTGGTGCCAACGCGAGGGTTGAAGAAAGGAGGCAGAAATGCATTTAGATCGCTGCATCACTTACATCATTGACTGCACCAACCAACCCACCTCTACGAGACATCCATCGGACTGTAACTATCGCTGCATCACTTACATCATTGACTGCACCAACCAACCCACCTCTACGAGACATCCATCGGACTGTAACTATCGCTGCATCACTTACATCATTGACTGCACCAACCAACCCACCTCTACGAGACATCCATCGGACTGTAACTGTTACTTGAAGCAATTTGGCCTGCGCCCGCCCAGTGACAGACAGACGCTGACGAATAGGCTCCAGACTACACGAATTGCGGTTGCCTGCCTATAATGAATGCCAATGTATTTTATTAATTATTGACATAGCTTTTTATGAATTTATCTTTTTTTTTTTTGGAATCCGACCTAGATATGGACCAAAAGGTCTCCTGTCGGCATGCATGCTCTGCCTTTGTAAATAAACATGTTTATCACCGTCAAAAAGTACTTTTTTATACATATCATGAGATAATGACTTTTGTATGCCTGTGTGAACTCCTTTAGCTGCGATCAATTCAGATCTAGATAATGTTTGCATCGAATACATTTTCGGTTTCAAAGCTACGTATTCTAGAATTAAGTCCGACCCCGTTTCAGATTTCAACAAACCCAATTCTCCTTTACGATCTGAATTAAACAAAGGATGATCTACTGAAAAGTTGGAAGTATCTATGTGATCTTTTAACGGAGATTTACTCAATTCATTATAGATATCATCGACTTCCAACTCTAATATGTAAGAATCTGTGTCCGTGTAACAAAGTCGAACTTTGTCACCATAGTTAGCTTTCAGAACATTATAAAAAAAGTCGTATAAAACAACTTTCGCGCGTTGCAGGATGTAGAATCCAATATATTGCGCATAATTGAAATGAAGTTTAGATTTGTTACTTATAGTAATAACGCGATTCGGTCTTAATGGAATAGCTCTTTTGAAAAATGGACTTCTTACCCGACGTAAGAACTGTTTCCTTTTGTTGCATATGGTAGTGGTTACTCCATATCTCCTTGGGTTTAACAAAAAACGACCAAATACACTATTCGACATCGCCTTATACATTTTCTTTTCATCAACATTATGAGATTCGTTTCTTAAACGCACATTTTT
>NW_027467715.1:2118352-2173352 GCF_046742065.1 Oratosquilla oratoria
AAATGAAATTGTATAAAATTGAATTCGAAAGTAAGATGAAAACAACACTCAGAAAGATAACTCCTTTACGAATATATTTGATCAAGTACTGTTAATGAGTGACTCTTCCTGCTACGGATTGCAAAGATCCAAGCAGATTTTCTCCTGAATGTTATACGACATAAAGAAATAAAAAAAAATAGTGAAGTGAGTTTCCCCTAACCGTCGTCGCCAGCGACCGTCAGGGTTGCCAACCTCACCGACGTCGTCCACAGCGACCGTCAGGGGTGCAAACCTCACCGAGGAAAAAAACAACAACACGACCTACGTCCTCCGTGCCTGAGATTTCCTCGCTAACTTTAGCAGTTTTACATCGCGTGGAGTTTAGAAATATTTTCATTAACTTCTAGTGACTTTTTGACTGCTCATGGCAACTCTGCCTCAGTGAACTACAGTTTTACAGAAAAGATAGAATCATCTATGGAAGTAAATATGCATAATAAACTTGTTAAATAATGGTAGAAATTATCAAACGTTAAAAAATATGATACCGATACTTATAGATATGATGATAATGAAAATGTAATCATATAACGATAATCATAATATTAATGACTTAAAAAATAATGATAGCAACAGCGAGTGTACCATCATTTCCTGACATCAAAGTCAAATGACAGTGATAAATTTAATTTTAACAAATTGTTTCACGATAATCATACTACGTCTCATACCAAGCTATGTGAATTAGATAATCATTATCCCTCATGTTGCAGATCTAGAGCTTCATACTGTAGTCCCCCCCCCTTTTACATTCGTTTTTTTTTAATGACCCACTTTCTTCAATACTTAGTCAGGACGCTATAAATCAAAATGGTTACATTAAATTTAGGAGTCCTGTGGTAGATATTTATTAACTAAACCGTTCCAAAAAATAAAATCTATTACCGGTAAAGAATTTTCGAGTACTGTTATTATTATATCGATTGTATACACCCAGGTCTTGTCCTGGACTGAAATTATTTGTCAGTGTGGGGCATGACTACTGTGTAAATATTATGTTGACAAGCACATTTTTTCAGACACATTATTTCGCCTTTTTTGTACATATATTTTTAATCAATGAATGATTAGGTTCGTTTCTATTGTATGTTTTTTGATTATGCACATTTCATGATTTCTGTGGTCATGTTTTCTTTCTTAGTTAATAACGGTGACTGATCTTGAAAGTATACAAGAGAAGCAATTAATCTGCCGCTCACACACCAGACTGCGAACTCATCCACCAAAGGTATGACTACAACATCAACAATAAAGGAAAAAAAAAAATCAAAAACATTCCTCCCTTGAAACATAACAAAGCATACCAAATGTCTAAGTTATTAGTGTTGTTGCTAGTTATTATAAATTGCATCTTTGCAATGTGTTCATATGTTCAAATTCTAGTCTCCGATATAAGATGGCAGGGGGGGACTTGATCCTAACCGATGCCTATGGCGACTGTGGTGTGTGGGCTTGCGGTCCTGAAGAATATAAATATAAGAGTAAGTGACTTTGTACTTAAAGCAAGATAGGCGAAGCTACTCTAAAGTGTTTTTACACCAAATTTATGAAAAAGTAACATTGTGAGTGTTTGTGTACTGGATAAGTTTTCGAATTTATTACGCCCTGTGTTTAGGACCTGTGAGAGATGTTTACAAGGCAATGTGAATTTTTAAGAGAAGAAGCAGGTGCGTGTCGAAATGGCTTGGATCGCTTTTTTTTTTTTTTTTTTTTTTTTTTTTAAGACACGAAAAAAAAACCTTGATCCACGCCGACACAATGTTGTCTGACTGACAGAATGGGAGAATTTTTTCTACTAAAAAAAAAAAAAAAAAAAAAAAAAAAAAAAAAAAAAAAGTTTGATAAATCTTGTATAATACAGAGGCCTCTGGTGGACAACAACGCGTCGACCGGTGACCGACATCTTACCGGGACGCAGAGAATAAACAAACTAAGTTTCTCTTACTCTCTCTCTCTCATACTCTTTATCTCTCTCTTTTCGCTCTCTCTCTTTCTAGCCACTTTTATTTTGCATGACTCCTGTAGCATTCCAAGGGTTTTCGGGAACGTCACGAATCGATGTGGGTGGATTACTATCCACGTTACCAATCCGTGGTTTCTGACCATAAAGGCAGGCGCAAACCAGAGTATTGTTTTCGGGGAAGGAGAACTTCATATTGTTTGTGTGGGGGATGGGGTCGTCTAAAGGGGTGGGTTTAAGTATCCCTGGGTGGGGGGGGAGGAATTATGGGAGTAAGGGGTAGGGGGAGGGGTGGGGTGGATGCCTCTCCATATCTGGGATTCCTTTCTTTTAGATGATAAACTGGGATAACAGTACTCTTTAGGGATTCGTTGCTGGGAATGGGGGGAAGGACGCATAGTACGTTCGATGGGGGTTTTTCCCCTAGATGAGGGATTTATTGATAGGGGAAGACAAAATACATGACACATTCGGGAGGGAATTTTCCCCCCTAAAAGCGTGTTGGGGACAGAAAACGCAAGATACTTTGCAGATCCCTCCCTTACCCCCACCCCCCCCTAGAGATACTACTGTGGATACTAAGGACAATCTAGAAACTGATACTTGCGCCATTTTTCCATTCAACCACACCCGCCTTGCTGTTGCCGCTGCTGTTCTTGTTGCTAGCACCGCTACTACGACTTCTGCTGCTGCTGCTGCTTACTGCTGTTGCTGCTGCTGCTGCTGCTGCCCCCCCTTTTGTATGAAATGAGCTTATTCCCGAAGTATCAAAACGTTATGAACGTTCCCAAAGTATCAAAACGTTATTAACGTTCCCCCCCAAGATATCAAGACGTCGTCAACGTTTCCGAATTATAAAGACGTTTTTAACGTTTCCGAGCTGTAGTTGAGTCGGTAACGTTCCTAACTTGTGATATAATATATACAGACCATCCCGCCATAGAAGCTGACGACGGAAGAGTTACAAAACAATCACCGCGACTTTCGAATCTGTAGGATAGTAATCACTGGAGAATAGGTGTCGAAAAATTCAGAGCTCCCCCTACCACTTTTTTTAAGGTTGAATTTACTCTAGTCATCGGGGGAGGGGAAAAGGTACCTTTTTAGGGCCTGAAGGGAAAGGACAAGATGTTTAGGAGAAACTGTTCTTGAACGGGCCCCCTTCCCCCCCCCCCACAAACCAAAAATGTAGGTGGCGCCCACCCTGGAAAAAAAACAAGCTATGCAAACCCCTACTGCCACTTTCAGTTGACAGTTACATAAATTAGTGAGATTTGAATATTGGGGCATTCCGTTCTCCGTTAACTTGCAGACAAATCCCTCCGCTCATTTCGATCTGACTATTTATTCAATACTTGATAGCCCTTTTGACGATTAGCTAGACCTTAAAGAAAAGCTAAGGTTAAGATTAAGGTTCTACTCTTAGATCCGGTCTCAACAGATGAGCCGACCTCCTATCTCTCTGTAGCAAATTGCAACCTAGACATGTTTCAAATCTCACCTATGTCCTCGTTTCACCTTCCGTTGTTTATCACTCTTATTGGGATTAATTTTCATATATTCTAGGAACGCGCCCGAAATACCTTCCCACCCACAAAAGAAAACCTTTTCCCAAGTTACAACGAGAAGAGAACTGGTGCGTCGTTCCCATGTTACAACGACGAGCATCTGAGGACGCACGGTTAATTCAAATGTGTATGCAACGACGGGAGGGGTAGGGAGGGAGGAAGGGGAGTAACGGTGTCCATCCTCTAGCGTTCGATTGTACTATACTTTCTTCCCTTCTCGTTTCGAACACAGATATGCATCATTCTCTTCTCCCGCCATTTTGTTTGAGTGCCCCTTATGTGTTAGGTATAACATAGCAATAAGTACCACGGCCACAAATGCTGACGATCAGGAATGTACATTACGAAACATTACATTTTTTTTCTCTTCCTGACTGCTGGAAGAAGAGGAGTCATGTTATTATGCACAGTTGCCTCAACCACCCCCACTCACCGAATCATAACCTCACTTTGCTGGTGAACCCCGACAGAATCTTTGTACGTAGAATACTCCATGTTAGATATTCATAATTCTTCTTAGTCGAGACAGTTCCTGTACAAAGTCAACCTTCCCATTTCCACACCACCATTTTCTCCCCGCACCTTTCTCCCTTTCCGAGGCTTTCGTCTCCTAAGCACTCCAACTGCTCCCTCCCTCCCTCCCTCCCTCCCTAACCTTGCAGTCTCTTCTCCTTTCCCTGTACACCCTCCTCCCCTTGCACTACTCACACATCCTTTCACAAACCCTGCATGTCAGAAATACGCAGTCGAAAAGTAGCCACAATGTGGTTTCCAACAATCGGTATCAGCGAGGACTTTCTGGGGGAAGAGAGAAGAAACTCCACTGTAACTCATAGATCATCCGCATCGCCATCATAACGAAACCAGCCAAGAGGAGGCTCGACTGTTGGTTGAGTTCGCGAAGACGCGGGAGGTCTCCAGAGCTTAGGATCCTGCCGGGAGTTCGATCGCAGGCAAGGTCCTTGAGGAACTCAGCAGAAGGCCAGAGAGAGAGAGAGAGAGAGAGAGAAACCCGTGCTATAGTCGCTCAGCCGTACCCACTAAACTGCTCAGGAATGAACCGAGATTCTCAACTGTGTATCATTCTACAAGTGACCTTCCCGTGTCAAGGGGTAGGCGGAGGGAATAGTCTAGGGCGGGGCTGGGATAGGACCATGTGGAGGTGTGTTAGAGGACATGTGGTCATTTTTTGAGGACCGTGGAAATGTAAAGTGGTTGGGGGGAGAACAGACATCAAGGTCTCAGCGCTTCCCACGCGTTTAACTAGACCTGGAAGCTATCAGAAGAGAAAGGACGAAGCAATCACAGTGTAGGGTGTGATAGGACGAAGACTTTACTGTGTAGGATGTGATAGGGTTAGTTTCTGCGCGTGATGTGATAGGTCAAGGAAATTTACACTGCAGGATGTGATAGGACGGATAGGTTATCTGTGACAAACGTGAGCGGACGTACAGGGAAGTCCCCAGGACGTTATGTGACACAAATCAAGTCTTTCTACGATAGAAAAAAAAGTGACTGAAAGCGAATAAAGTGCTCGTCATGTGGGTTGTGAGTGTCACGCATGCGCGCGGTGTGTCTGCGTCGAATGAAAGTGGAAGAGAGTTGTGCACTTGCCCTCTCCGAATAGAGAACTCTCTGCAAAACGTGAGGAGGTTGAGGAAGAAACAGCTGTTTGCGTTGGGGAAGGGGAGCGTGCCAAATTGAAGAACAAGAAGACAAGCAATAGGGGGCATGGATGGGGCGAGAGAGGACGATATGGTGTTGGTTGTTTGTGGGAGGTGAGGGGGAGGGGTTGATAATGAAGTGAATTGAGTAAACGCGTTATCACACTAGGCTATTTCTCCTCCGACTGTTGGACTAGATTTGCAGCCCGCAGCTTTTGGGAAGGAACCTGATATGCTGGAGGAAATATATTTTCCTCCAGTATATCAAATGACATTCTATGTATTTTTGTTGAGAAAACAAAATCGTCTGACATAGTGATTTTACAGAGGAAATTTTCTGTAGGTGGACGGTACCGCCGATTAATCGGAGGTTGGATAAAATATAGCCCAGTGCGATAACCCCTTAAGACGGTCACCTCATAGCGGTCCCCGAAGTTGAAGGCCCTATTCTCGAACACCAATCAGGAGGACACCTGCGGCACGACAGATATTAGTTTGGAGTCCTAACAGTCTTCTCGCAAGATATGACTAGATATTATCGATAACTAGGCATGGCAGCGAGGAACAAAAGGAACCAGGTCGTGGTGGTGATGAAAGTGGGTGCCACAGTCGAATAGGACCCAAAGTCACCAAGAGATAAGTGCCTCCGATATATAAAAGGATGCACACGAAGACTCCTAGCTCCTTACAGGACGCCACACTCAGCGAAGGATTGGCCCAAGCTAAGTCAGATCAAGCCAGGACCAATGGTGGGCATGTCCTTGGTCACCCTTGGGGCTTACACGTTTTAGAGTTGAAAAAAAAAAAAAAAACAGCCGGAGGTTATCTGTTACGTGACAAGAAACATTCAAATGACGCGAAGGAAAAGAACATTCGGCCAGAAATCTCTTAGGACAGGGGTTCTCAAAGTGGTCGATATCAACCTCCAGGGGTCGATGGGACCATCCAAGGGGTCGATGAGACGATCCAAGGGGTCGATGAGAGGCCAAGGGGTCCATGAAAGACCAAGGGGTTGATGAAAGGTCAAGGGGTCGATGAAAGACCAAGGGCTCGATGAATGAAAAGCCAGGGGTTCGATGAATGAAAGGCCAGGGGCTCGATGAGAAACCAGTGGGTCGGTGAATGTTTGCCGATAGGGTCGAAGGGACCATTGTATACTCCGATTGGAAATTCTCGTTAATAATAATTTGCAAAAATCTGAAGAATATCAGACACCATTAGGTTAGACAATTTTCATAATGATTTCTTGAATTCTTTTTCAGTAAATCTCTAGAAATTTCAGCAGCGCTGGCAACGCTACCTGTAACTAACCCTCCTCTCATTGTGTCTCGCAGTTCTACTGTCCGTACTACCGTACATACAGGAATAATTCTGTATGGCTTTGGCACCGGGGATTTTCACCAAACGAGAAATGAAAGAGTCATTTATCGAATATAATGGGCGGATACCATCATTGTTTTGAATAAAGAACAAAATAGGGGAATATCGTAGTCAGAATAAATGTTAGAAAAATCGAAGAAAAGGTATGTTGCACTGAGAATTAAGTTACATATAAACGTACATCTCGACTTATTTTCTTACACTGTTACCGTTTTATCATACTGCATGTTAACTACTACTACTGCAAATACTACTACTACTACTATACTAATATTGATTTTGCCATCTTTTTTTAAGCTAGGGGGTCGATAGAAATTTTGAAACTTCATTGGGGGTCGACGAGTTAATTTTTTTGAAAACCCCTGTCTTAGGAAGAAGCCAGGCAAACAGGAAACGCCAACCCGAGATTTATTGGTGAACTGGAATTCAGTCTTCCTACTGGATTTGAAGAGGAGAGTGTGTGGACAACGGTCAAAGCCCCTCTACAAGAAATTTGCCTAAAACTGTGCACGAAAAAATTAAATTGCCACTCGATCTTCAGTTGATTGTACACGTAAAACAGAAATAGGATATGCTAAGGACATAATGGGAGAAAATTGGACAATCTGGGCTGAAGCTATGGCGAGAAGATAAACAAGTAGCTATTTTACAAAGCAATCCATACACCAAAGAGCCGACTACAAGATACAAACCCGTGTGGGAAAAAAATCCAGTGGAGATTAGATAAACACTTCGATAAACTAGGAGAGAAATTGTGTGTCAGTCGTACCAGTTTTCGTCAAGTGTCAAAAAGCTACAAAAAAGTAATAGTAAAAAAAAAAAAACTCAAGCAGCTGCAAGAAACTCGCCATTACACTGTAAAGTTGTACATGAACAATGAGGAACAAATATAAGACGGCGAGAGGATGAAAACTCTCGCTCGGGCGGGAGTCGAAAAACGTGGGGGCCTGTCCAGGATTTCCGGGATGTTGACAGAGGACGGCGTGCGCCCGGATTTTACACATAAAAAGATTCGCGTCGATTACTAGAATTGTAGTGTTTTGCACTGACGTATAGGTAGGGTGAGGAAATCCCTGAGGAACAGATCAAACATGATACTAAAGAACAGCTTGAATCTAAACGATAGGAAATGACGGTGAATGGTCTCCGAGAATTACATTCAATAAACAGCCTTCGTTGTAAGATTAAAGTTAGAGGAAAGACCTGGAAAGCAATGGATGAGAGGGGTTTGGAATAAAATACAAGGTGGAGTGAAAACGACATCGGGGAAGTGGAGGAATGAATAGTGATGAAACAGAGAGTGGTTACCTAGTTAGTACACATGGACAGGTAGAGAAAGTCGGAATGGACAGGATAGATTGGATTGATAGTGGACAGGTCAAGCTGGGACAGGCTTGGATAGGGACATGGACGGGCGTCATAGGAATCCTTCGAAATATTATCATCTATCTGGGCTGTATGTAGTACATACTCTCAGTACCTACTATACCAGTATCATATGTAGGGTATACTATGTTCATACAAGAAAGTGAACCTATACAGCCCGCATCATTGTACATCTGTAGTCGTCAGTGTACAATTCAAAGTGCGTGCCGTACAAGTCCACAATAAAATGTACATGGTACTTGCGGTACGTCACATGTACTATTTCATGTAAGAATATACCATCAATACAACATCCATCATACATATGTACAAGTTATAGTGTACGCTATGCAAACCACACGTCAAATGCATCAATGGAAAGGGTCAGTTTGAATGGAGTGAAATATACAGTCAACAAAATATACACGTTAGTATGTACAACACACACAATGGATTTGTAAAACATATAGAAAAGACCACTAAAAGGAAACCGAACTGTATTGTGAATTCAGTTTTATGTACATTTTATTATACATTCACACACACATGTATATATATATATATATATATATATATATATATATATATATATATATATATAGTGTGTGTGTTTATGTATGTTGTTTGGTTTGTGTATATTGAAATAATATGATAAATGGGCGTGGTGGAGGAAGGAAATGGGATTGGAACCCTCTTGCTTCAACGTTTCGACCAAGTTCTTAGTCATCATCAGGAAGCCACCTGAGTCACCTCGGAAATCCAGTCTCCGGACGGCTTTAACCTAAGCCACGTTTCCTATTGTCACGTGTGACAAAGTGAAATTGCATTCTAGTCGAGTGAATTTGTCTGAATGTTGATCACAGGGACTTGTGCTCGTGGGGCCCAACCCTGCACCGGTTGCGTCTCGATGCCTAAATCGGATTCATTTTTTTTTTTTTTCTTTTTTTTGAGCCCCAGACATTCTCACTCTACCTTTCAAGAAGAAATGTGTCAATAGCCTAATTTTTTAGATGACAGAAACATATTACACTTTATTTCTGTCATACACTTGGTTCTCTGATTTCATTTAAATTTCCTGAGCTTTTATAATGTGTGTGCGTACGTATGTGAATATATATATATATATATATATATATATATATATATATATAGATAGATATTGTGTGTGTGTGTGTGTGTGTGTGTGTGTGTGTGTGTGTGTGTGTGTGTGTGTGTGTGTGTGTGTGTGTGTGTACTTGTGTATGTACATCACATGCATGTGTACATGGATTTATATATTGTGTGTGGTTTCCTTGCTCATGCACACAATAGCAGTATAAGCATAGACATGTGATGAAATAACAGAGGAGTAAAAACTGACCCCATCAATCATGCTTTCTCACACACGTAAGAAAAGTTGACAAATGAACCCAAAAAATGTGGGGAAATGTCCGCTGTCGCTGTCGACTCTCCAAGATTATATATTCCACACGGATTTCTAACGAAATTATTTAAGGATATCACACACACACACACACACACACACACACACACACACACACACACACACACACACACACACACGGTATATACCTACATATTTATACATGTGTTTTTTTTTTGTCATTATGACATTTGAAAATAAACTCTCCTACTGGGATTCGAACCCTCGCCTGAGCGGCTCACCTGGTACGGCCCTCGCCTTATAAAAAGCAAGCCGCTCAGGTGAGGGTTCGAATCCCAGTAGGAGAGTTTATTTCCAAATATACATATACACCTGAATTGATCGAGATAATGCTGAAACACAATGGAAAGGCTGTCCATAGCGACTGGGGACTGAAGAAGAAAGAAAAATCGAACTTTGGATTTTCGTTGTGCTCATGGTGGTGACGTCATCCCTGTCTACCCAAGACTCAGCGTAGAAAAAGAAAAGAAAAATAGCAAGAGAATAGGTCCGGCTTCCTCCCCTGGGAGCTGCAACCCCCATCCTCTCTTCCTCGCTCTTTTTTTATCACTCTTTTTTGCACTTATTTACACATGCAAATAGGTATATGTCTGTCTGCATGAATACGAGTAGATACATGCCCTATGATTATGTAAACACATACATATAGAACATATGTAAACACACACACAAATATATATACGTACATACATTTACAAATATATACAGATAGATATACATACAGAAACATACACATATACATATATATACATACATATACATCAACATACGTACATATTTTATATATACATATATATATATACATATATATATATATATATATATATATATATACACTGTGTGCGAGTGCATGTATGTGTGTGTACGTGTATGTGCGTGGGTCTTGTGTGTAAACGTGTAGTGTACACATTGTGTGCGCGTTATTTATGCATTAGTTTTCACACGTAACGATGACTCCAACAACACGCCATTGATCCTGTGATGCGAGAGGAGGTCCTGGAACGAGACCGTTCACGGGGGTGGGTGGGGGGGAGGGGGTGTTGTTTTGGACGCGTTTGCTCGCATGCGTGCGCGTAAGTGACCAACCAAAAGAAGAAGAAAAAAAAACTTCCGAAGTTCACCACCAGAGGTCTCTTTCCGTTAGGCGGCCATCTTGGAGGGAACCGGCGGGGGAGTGGGGGGAAGGGGGGAGTCGTATTTATCAGGGAGTTACAGGTAGACCACTGTTGCGTTGCTGATGTTGATATGCTGATAATAATGTTCATGTGCAGATCATGTTGACAAAGATGAAAACTGTGTTGTTTGCCTGCTGTACGATTGTGTTTGTTGTTTGATTCCTATTTATGTTTTCTCCCTCTTTCTATCTCTCTCTTCTTTCTCCTCTTTCTCCTCTTTCTCTCTCTCATTTTCTGTCAATTGTTCAGACCAACGTGTACATCTATGTAAAAAGTAAAAGCTAACGATACTTTTCAAAACTGTTTTGATTTTGAACCTTTTCTCTTTGAACTTTGCTCAGCAAAGTCACCTGATCCCAAAAATTGCTGACGATCTTGGGGTAACCTTCACCTGGCACTGGGGGCCATTGGGACCCAGAATCCGTCAACATCGGTCATGTCAAGCCGGCCTATCCGCTCCGTAAGGACACGGACATGCCTCACACCAAGGTAACACATACTTCACTTGCCACCAAGACTCGTATCCGGAAAGTCTCGTTCCTCATACCTCGCCACTAGGGTGGGGGGGAAAATGTAGCAAAGTCACTCCGGGGTCACCATTTGTAGTGGTATATTACTACAGTTGGTGAAGGTACAAGTCCCGAGGTAATTGATTTTTTTTTTTTTTTTTTCCATTCCCTCACGGACGAGTACCTTCATCAACTGTAGTAACATATCACTACATTTTTACTTTTTCAATACTTCAGTTCTATGCAACAGAGATTTGGGCAACACGGTAAGTATCCAGCGTTCTTCCAGATGGACATCGAGTGCCGGCGAATTTTAGAATACAGCTACACTTCACCGAGGCTCAACGAATCCAACAAATATCGATCATACAGGAATAGGTACGTTAGAAATAATTATAGAATCACCCACTATGTATTTTTCAGCTCTGACGAAATTTATGTACTGAAATGATGTTAAAAAGTTACAAGAGATTACGAATACAAAAATGTACCAATAGACCTTTCAGTTGAAAGTGTCGGAAACAGTACTTCATAACAATAATAATAACAGCAACATCATCATCATCATCTTTTCGGTTGACTACGACACAAATGATTTGGTTTAACGTCGCAAACGGCCCCTATCAGGAGGCTAAGACGGTGCCCCTTACTGAGAACTCTGTAGCGTGGAATTTAATGACACACAGACAGACTGACCCTGACAGGGCTGGAACTACCATGACCTCGACCTCCGCCGCAAGTAGCGACGCTCTAACCCATTCAGCCTGCGAGCATCCGAGGAAATTTGAAGGAATATAAACAGCGACACAGATTTCACAAACATATGTAACACAACCGAAAATACAAAATGGTTCCTTGACACACATCACAAGAACCTGATGACCCGTTTTTATCCAGTTCGCTTTATCAAAACCTCCTACTACGCTCCATGACCAAAACGAGGAGCTTATTCTCTCTCTACACAATTGATGTCCACCTACTTTCAGGTCAAACCTACGTCCTGACAACTCGAGAATGACAAAGCTCGCCGCATAGAACAATGGCTTCATAGTGATAATTCCAATTATGATTTTGTGTCCAACAATGAAAAATACAACCAAACACTCAACATGAATATGCCCTCACGCACACATTCTTGGTACTGCTGTTATTGTATTGTAATAAAGAATAGAGAAACACGCACTCAGAATACGGGTCCCAGAGATAAGAAAGGTGTGAAGGAACAGGTCATATCGGAGCTGATGACGTTTTAAGCGTGTCCTTCATTTTGATGATAAACTATGGTGACAGACAAATACAGTAAGTTGTCGTTATACGGTACATTTGCGTTCCTGAAAACCTTACAGCAAATTAAAATCACCGTATACCGAACGCGGGAAGAGACTGATTGTTGTGATGCCCGCACGGCGCGCGTGGCGGCGCTACGGTACGGTGTAAACAAAACACGAGCGGATACCGTATCTGTGATTTTTTTCTTACCGTAAATAGAATCGAGGGTAGTAATTACCAAGTACCGTAACTGTGAATTTACCGGATAAAGAATTACCGTATAAGGCTGACTCATTATACGGAAGTTACAGATCTCACAATGCCAAAATCATTAGTAAGAGTAAAACTGATTCTAATGTATAACAAAGATCAGATTAGCTAATCAGAACTAGAAATATCATATTTTAAATGTCATAAAGTCATTTGGTTACATTGCAGAAGGTACAAAGTCAGTTAGGAAACAGAAAGAACAGAAGTAAATATAGAAATGGGTAACTTAATGAGTCTATTTGATCAGAGGGTAGACATGAAGGAGAAATCAGAGAGAGAGGGTCAGAAAGTTGACCAAAGGTTAGAGCAGTGGTTCTTAACCTTTTTTGGCAGCGACCCAAAATTTTGCACAAATCAAGCATCGCGACCCAAGCCTATATAGATATACATTGAAATTTCAAAACACTTCAAATAAATTTTCTGCTTTGGAGTTTTTATTTAATCATGGTCTGCTTAGAATCCTAAAACTAGGCATCATATATTTTAATTATTACAGTATATAATTATAATATATTTGTGGTGGGAAAATAATTATTTTCTGCAAACCCTTAGCGACCCAATAAAATGGCTTGGCGACCCAAATTTGGGTCGCGACCCAGGGGTTAAGAACCACTGGGCTAGAGGAACGTGTGAACGAACTTATGTGTGACTACCTTATATTTCTACAAGTGTCTCTTACTGAAACATACTAACGTGAAAACTCGTTATGTTCGAAACGTATAGATACCGAAACAAATCATTTTTTACTAGTCAAGCTACCTTTCCAACACAAACACACACTGCTTGGTATTTTTAATGTGTGTGTGTGTGTGTGTGTGTGTGTGTGTGTGTGTGTGTGTGTGTGTGTGTGTGTGTGTGTGTGTGTGTGTGTGTGTGTGTGTGTGTGTGTGTGTGTGTGTGTGTGTGTGTGTGTGTGTGTGTGTGTGTGTGTGTGTGCGTCTTCTGTTTGTATTGTGTCTGTCTGTCAGTATTTCTTTATCTATGTCTGTATGTATGTGTCTGTATTTTTTTGTGTCTGTTTTCCTGTGTATGTCTACGTGTCTCCCTGTGTGTCTCTTTTTGTGTCTAAGTGTTTCCGTGTCTTTTTGTGTCTGTATGTGAGTTATCTGTCTATATATTTCATATTTGTCTCTATGTCTGTCTGTCTTTCTCTGCCTGTGTCTGTAATTTTGTCTATATTTGTCTGTTTGTATTCGTGTGTCTGTGTCTGCGTCTGTCTCTGTTTTGGCTGTCTGTGCCTATTTGTATATGTCTGCATTAATATGTCTGTATATGTATGCTTCTGTGCATGTATATGTCTATATGTGTCTGTATAGCTATGCCTGTGTTTGTATGTGGCTGTCTTCCTCTGTGTGTGTGTGTCTGTATGTGTCTGTCTTTATGTGTGTCTGTGCCTGATCGTCTATATGCAACTACAGGCCAATCAGTTTGACATCGGTTATAGTAAGAATGCTTGAATCAGTAATAGTAAATAGACTCAGAGAACACATCGAGAGACATAATTTCATTCGTGATTCACAGCATAGTTTCTCCAAGGGTAAGTCATGTGTGACTAATCTTCTATCCTTTTACACTAAAGTATATAAGGCGTCAGATAACAATGATAATTACGATTTTATTTACCTTGACTTTAGCAAAGCGTTCGATAAGGTGCCACACCAAAGACTACTAAATAAAATCAAAGCCCATGGCATAGGAGGAAAGGTGTTAGAATGGATTAGAGCTTGGATTAGTAACAGAAAACAACGGGTCACCATAAATGGAGTAAAATCTAGGTGGGGCAATGTTACTAGTGGGGTCCCCCAGGGCTCGGTTTTGGGTCCCTTGTTGTTCATTATGTACATAAACGACTTAGACGACGGGATAAATAGTGATGTTAGTAAGTTTGCGGATGACACTAAAATAGGACGCCTAATTAGGTCAGGAGACGACGCAGAGATTCTGCAGGATGATCTTAACAAATTGTTCACATGGTCGGTGAAATGGCAAATGAACTTCAATATCTCTAAGTGTAGCGTGTTAAACGTAGGGCTACACAACCCCGAAAATAGATACAGCTTAGATAACACGCTTTTAGAGAAAACTGAGTGCGAGAGAGACTTGGGAGTTCTAGTGAGTCCGGACCTTAAAACCAGGAAACAGTGCATTAGCGCCAGGAATAAAGCTAACAGAGCATTAGGTTTCATTGCTAGGACGGTAACGAATAGAAGTGCAGAGGTAATTATTAAACTCTATCTAGCGATAGTTAGACCCATCCTTGACTATGCGGTACAGTTTTGGTCTCCGTCCTACAGAATGGACATCAATTCACTAGAATCAGTACAGAGAAGAATGACCAAAATGATACATGGACTCAGAAATTTGCCTTACGAAGAGAGGCTTAGGCACCTTAACTTACACTCTCTGGAAAGACGCAGAGTGCGGGGTAATCAAAGTGGATCAAAGGCTTTAACAAGGGTGATGCAAACAAGGTCATCATATTAAAACAACAGGGCAGGACTCGCAGTAATGGTTATAAACTGGACAAATTTAGATTTAAAAAGGAAATAGGCAAGAATTGGTTTACTAATAGGGTGGTCGACGAATGGAATAAACTTAGTAACCATGTAGTAAGCGCTGAAACTATCAGTTGTTTTAAGAAACGATTAGACAACTTTATGGATGGGGATGGCAGGTGGTGATGGATACGGAGCTACCTAGTGTAGGCCTTATGGTCTCTTGCAGTCTCCTTCATTCTTATGTTCTTATGTTATGTTCTTATGTTCTGTGTGTCTGTCTGTGTCTCTATGTCTATGTGTGTTTCTATGTATGTCTGTATCTATCCGCGTCTGTGAGTCTGTATTTGTTTGTATGTGCTTTATGCTTGTGTCTGTATCTCTGTGTTTGGCTTTGTCTGCCTGTGTCTGTATATCTGTCTGTCTTCCTGTGTTTGTACCTGCCTATGCCTGTCTGTGTTTGCCTGTGCCTGACTGTATGTATATATGTATATATATATATATATATATATGAATATATATATATATATATATATATATATATATATATATATATATATATATATATATATATCACTTAGACAAAATGTAGTGGCACATTTGTAAATAATGCTCACGAAGAGAGCTATACCTATTTGCCGAAATAAAGAAGTTATACTTTCTTCTAAGTTTCCTTTTATTCCGACTGTGGGTTCTTCGTGATTAATATATATTATATATATGTATATAAATATAATATATATATATATTATATATATATATATATGTATATGTATGTATATTTATATATACATATATATATATATATGTGTGTTTGTGTGTGTGTGTGTGTGTGTGTGTGTGTGTGTGTGTGTGTGTGTGTGTGTGTGTGTGTGTGTGTGTGTGTGTGTGTGTGTGTGTGTGTGTGTAAGGTCGTACAAGGGCACATGTACACACACGCACGCACGCGCACACACAAAGACAGAAAGGGAAAGAGACAAACATAGACGATGAAACCACAGACAGATACAGACAAACATAGACCGACAGGCACAGGCAGACCCAGACACATACAGAGGCAAACAGAGACACAGAGACATACATAGAGGCAGACACGGAAAGTGGTAGACACAGAAACAGAAACAGACACAGGCAGACACACAAGATACCACACAGAAAATTACTAAAAAAAAAAAAAAAAAAAAAAAAATGGAACACATAGGAGGAATACAAGGGAACCTACTAAAATGGATGGAGGACTTCCTGTCTGGTAGAAAGATGAGAGTAGTGCTCAGAGAAAAATATTTAGATTGGAAAGAGGTGATCAGTGGAGTACCGCAAGGATCCGTATTGGCACCAATAATGTTTGCTATTTATGTGAATGACATGGATGAGGATGTGAAATGTTACATGAGTTTCTTTGCAGACGACGCCAAACTGTTAAGGAAAGTAGAAACTGATCAGGACTGTGAAGCGCTGCAGGAAGACCTGAATAAGGTATGGAACTGGAGTCAGAAATGGGAAGTGGACTTTAATACTAAGAAGTGTACCATAATGGAGTTTGGAAAAAGCAAAAACAGAATATCAGGAAAATATACAATTGGAACCAAGGAGGTAAAGAAGGAAGGATCCGAAAAAGATTTGGGGGTAATTATCACAAACGACTTGTCCTATGACAAACAGATTAACAAAATTGTCGGGGAGGCATACAACTTACTAAGATCAATAAAAGTGGCATTTGCATACTTGGACGAAGACATGATAAAAAGAATATTGGTTACATTGATAAGGCCTAGACTAGAATATGCGGCGACATTGTGGTCACCCAGTACCAAAAACAATATAAAGAAAATAGAAAGAATCCAGAGAGCAGTAACAAAAATGGCACCTGCACTTGCAAACCTATCATATAAGGAGAGATTGGCTAAACTGGAGTTACCGACGCTGGAGCAAAGAAGAGTGAGAGGTGACCTACTGACCATCTACAGAATCATGAAAGGCACAGAGATACTCGATAGAGAGGACTTACTAAACTGGGACAAGAGAAACACAAGAGGACATGGAAAGAAAATAAAAAAAAACATAGCTACAGAAGAGAACTGAAGAAAAACAGTTTTCCACATAGAGTAGTGGACACTTGGAACAAACTGGACAATGAAATAGTATGCTCAAAAACCTTTCACGAGTTTAAAAGCAAACTAGACACTGCGAGATACAAAGACGGGACACCACGAGCATAGCTCCCCTTCCCGCAAAATACAAGTAGTAAATACATACATGCATGCGCATCCGTGTCTGTATAATTCTGTGTCTGTGTATTTCTGTGTCTCTCTGTGTCTATATCTGTCTGTGTGTCGTTCTGTCATTGTGTGTCTGCCTGTGTCTGTTTTTGTCTCTATGTCTGCCACTTTTCATGTCTGCCTCTATGTATGTCTCTGTGTCTCTGTTTGCCTCTGTGTGTGTCTGGTTCTGCCTGAGCCTGTCGGTCTATGTTTGTCTGTATCTGTCTGTCGTTTCATCGTCTATGTCTGTCTCTGTCCCTTTCTGCCTCCGTCTGTGTATATATATATATATATATATATATAGATATATATATATATATATATATATATATATATGTGTGTGTGTGTGTGTGTGTGTGTGTGTGTGTGTGTGTGTGTGTGTGTGTGTGTGTGTGTGTGTGTGTGTGTGTGTGTGTGTGTGCAAGATCGTACCATGGCCCATGTACACACACGCGCGCGTGCACACTCACACACACACACGCACACACACACAAAATGAAACTTGCTATTTGTTCCAAAAATTAAAGTAAGTGAACTTAATGTTTTTTTCTTTTATTCCAATATGTTTTCAGGATTTGTCCGTCAAGCATAGTTTCCCTATAATACGAGAATATTTTAATTCCATAACAATTGTACGTCTTCCATTAATAATTTTCTCAAAAACACAATGGCGATCACGATAAAAAAAAGTCCCTTTCTGAAGAAGATTCCAACCTTTCATCCCAAAATCATGAGGTCCAGTTTACTTCGACAAACTTAATTCATGAACATGCTCATGCAGATCTCTTTGAATTAACAAATGCGATTCGCAAGGACAGCAAGGTTCATGTGTTCGGTCCTAGACTTTTTATTTATTTGTATGTTATCACTTAACCTGTTGTCTCCTTAATTTCCTATTGAGGATCTGGTCCAGGTAAGTCTTGACTGTAAGTAATTTTATTTGGCAGTGAATCAATATACATGAAGTGCAGATAATGAAAAGAACACATAGTTCAAGGTAACTATTGCAAATGCCGAGGACAATACAAAAAAGAATGCAAGCTTGTTTCCACTGTGGTCCTCAAATTTCCATTGTGGTCCTGTAAGGTACTGGTCTCGCGGTAGTTGGTAAAACAGGATATGTTACAGCGTGTTTGGGTTTCTATGTTATGCCACTTACATTGGTCATGCAGAAAGAGCAAAACAAAGTATGACACTTCGGTTCTCTCCTAACCTTGGGAACTGAAAACAACATAATACGTGAACAGTTTATGCAGTGAAAATACACTGGTGTATGAATGAAATACCAGACATTTGGAAAAACATTTTTTTTAAATAAAAATATTTACAACACAGAAACACGTATCAACTTCCTCAGGGCCGAGGCGATACTGACGTCACACAGTGCTGTCGCTATTCTACACTGAGCAATTCTACACGTTTTCTATTTAACAATAGTTAGAGAAAACTAGACTTTAACGAGTAACTTTGGTAAAAAAAATATATTTATATCCAATTTCCTTTGAAATAGAAAATAACACTTGGTTAATTAATTTTTAAAGTTTTAATGACAATACGAAATAAAATTTACAATTTATTTATAGAACTATCTGCAAACTGCCAAATGAGCTTCCTTGGGTTTGAATTTTATACACCCCCCTTCTGCCTTCACTGCTTCAGACATCTTAATAAGAGCAGTGAGAGAAGGTATCTGTAGGGAATTTCGTATTTTTGTTTTAGTGTTCCCTACAACCGAAAATAACCTTTCGGCGTCAGCATTCGACGTGGGTAGTGCTAGGACCTGTAAAGCAAACAGTGCCAAATTATAAAATTTCTTCTGGCCTGTATGATCTTCATAATCCAGAAGTCTTAAATAAAATTCTTCCGCATTAAGGTGCTTGCATTCTTCTGGAAGATTTGCAAAATCCAATTTACGCCATTCTTCATCTAAATTCTTTACATTTCCTGTAAAAAGTCTAGGGATAGCTATTGTGAAGTCTACAAGCGTATTCATTTTGTCTCTTGTGTTTTTTTCCAGGACTTTCTTTGGTGATAGATAAGAAGCCATTCTCCACAATTCATTGTCAATTGGAAACCTTTTTTTTATTTGGACTGCCATTGTGATGAGGAAGTCGCGACACCTTAATTTTACGTCTGTTGTTAATGATGGATGCTTGGTTATACACGGATCTTGAAATATTTGGTGCATTTCTGGGCCCAAGTAAATTTGATTTATCGGTAGAAATAAAGTATTATCTGTTGGATCAATGTCAATTAAGTTGATTTTATGGAAAAATTCTGCTTTGCAGTAAGATCTTAAAATTGTACCGAGCAGTTCTGTTATAGATTCTTGCAGTAAGTGAATAGTTGGTTCAACACTTTGGAACAACAAATTTACTTTTAAAAATTGAGGCAGAATATAATTTAGAAAAGTAAAATAGCACTTTACCGATGGATCTCTCATGTGCTCTAAGATACTTTGTACTGAATGTAATCTTAGTTCACTTTCTTTTTCTATAAAATATAGTTTTAAGGCTTGCCACTGCTCTAAGATTCTAGCCACAGCTTGATATAGAGACAACCATCGTGTTTGGCATGGATGTAGGATTTTATGTGGCTTCACATTGCAAAATTCTTGAAACTCTTTTAGTTCATACCTTCTTTTTGCACTATGGGAGAAGAAGGAATATATATTTCTGACGAGATCTTCACATTTACGGGGCAGAACTTTAGCAGCTTCTGATGCTGCAAGGTGAATGGAGTGGCAGATGCACCGAAATATTGTGATCCCTTTTAAATTTTCCCTGAGGCGGCTTGTTAAGGAATTATTTTCTCCCATGATGTTTGATGCCCCGTCTGCTGCAAACCCTATAAAATTGGACCTTGGGATATTGCAATTGTCGAGAGATTCCATTAATATGTCATACAAGTTTTGTCCAGTTGATCCGACAGAACTGCTGCTATATAGGTTGAATAATGTATAGAAGGATGTGTTTATTTTGCGGTTGGTCAAGTCAAAGAATCTAACAAGAACAGCACATGTTTTAGTACAACTGAGGTCCGTTGTTTCGTCTATTATGACCGAGAACTTGTACATGCGAAGCTTCTTTAGTAGATCTTCATTCATCACATTTGCCATCGCTTTCATGATCTCGGTACATTTGGTCTTGTGCATGTTGATTCCCTGGGCTATTGCAGAATCCGGAAACATTATTTTCATTAAGTCCACTAGATGATCCACGAGAGAAAAGGGGAGATTATGCTCTGCGATGAAAGCCATCAGCAGAGCAACAGCAACCGCAACACCAGCACCAACCTAAAATTAATTTGATTTGTTATTTTGGATATATAGTTATGTATATTGTGAAGCGGCCCTGCTGTGGATGTGCCGTGTCTCGTCACGCTGCATCGGACCCATGTGGTGGGCGGGATACGGGTGTGGCCCTTTGTCCGCAGCAACAAGCTCAGATGAGAGGAGGGATGTGGATGTGTGTGTAGGGGGAGGGAGGATGGGAAATGTCTCTGTTTTAGCTACCTCCCATGGATGGGGGATGAAGCCAAGGTATGTAGATAGATAGAATTATATATATATATATATGTATATATTTATATATGTATATATATGTATATATTTATATATATATATATATGTATATATATAATCTTTATCATACATAGATTCAACAATTAACAAATAATGAAATGTGGAATAATCCATAAACCCACCGAAGAATATCCAAGAGAAGGTGAAGGTTCTACATCGGGTAGAGGATCCTGGAATTTCTTTGCATTGTTGATGTGCATTTTCGTCTTCTTGTGCTTTGTTAAGGCGGTCAGATGAGCTCCGAACTCCCTCTTGCAGAAGTTGCAGCTGGCTCTCTCAGGGTCTTCTTTCACAGAAGACAGCCATGGCTGGAACGTCGGGTCAGCCATCCAGACATCCCGAAATTTTCTCTTGGGAGCCATATCAATCTAAAAAAAGAGTAATAATGAAAATTAACCATAATATCCACAAAATATAAGGATAAAAAATATGAAACAAAGATATTCTTAATGTATCAAAGTTAGAGTTGTCAGTGAAAAAGGAAGAACTTACTTGGTCAGTGGACGAGGATGTTGTGACATTCGTGGTGAAGTGTGGTGACGAAGAAAACAAAACCGCGCCAAAAAAATGAAACGTCCTCTATGTCGCCTAACATAAAATGTAATATTTTTTATTGAATAAGACAAGCCTACTAGATAAAAGACACACAACATATATCTATATATATTAGATTCGGTCCGCTACGATCTAATGCGCATTTCAATAAACTCAAATATTTTCAAATTTTCATTACACATATACATATTTCTGTGTAAAATGTATTTAATAGTCTAAGGAAAATTTTGTTTTTAATAAATGTTCATGAAATTCACTAAAAAGTGAATAATAACAAGATTCTACATTTATTCTACATATTCCACGGATCGTCGACATTGCGTCATCAGTAGCTTTTGTTTTCTACAATAGCAGACGAATTCTACAAATCGACAGCACTGACGTCACACACGGCGTCAGTGCGCACATTGCGGGAATTTATATTAGCGCAAACCCGCTAGGTGCCTTATATGAATAATTATACATATACACTACAGATTCCCATAACAAAAATTTCGACTCAGATTACATATCATACACGAGTGTCTTAATTTCTGTCTAGGTTGTCCACTCTACACCACGAAATAATGTTCATAACACATTTTTTGTTGTGATATAAATGTTAATTCGCCACAGATTTAGCAAAAATAGTCTGGGCTGTTAGTGCAGTTTCTCAACATAATGGATTTCGTAACCTCTTGAAACGTATAACAAATAACAAAAATTTAAATACCAGTCGGCTTCCATGTGCGGTACTGATTAAGTATGCTATTCACTCTTTAGGTGTGTGCTGCCTGCACATCCCAGCATGCTAAATTATGTTTAACTCCCTGTGATGACTTAGCTAAACATGGGTGGAACATTAGGTCCTGTCCAAACTTACTCATTGCCTCACTGTGCTTGTTTGACACTCTTGGCAGGCTGAGGGTGGTGAGGGCGTGTTCGTATCCCTTATACTGACCACCCAAGATTGTGTGTGTGTGTGTGTGTGTGTGTGTGTGTGTGTGTGTGTGTGTGTGTGTGTGTGTGTGTGTGTGTGTGTGTGTGTGTGTGTGTGTGTGTGTGTGTGTGTGTGTGCGCGCGCGAGCCTCTTGCGAAATCCCGCAAAAGGTATTTCAGGAAGGCAAATGACGGATCACGGTGCATCTGGACAACAAATTTAGTCATAATATCGTTATCACGTGTGCAGCCATAAACACCTGCACAAGAACGTTCATCCGCAATCATGTTCGCCAGATGAAAAAATTACAATTGCCTCAACAGGCATCTACTGTATATATACATACATTACATTGCAATATGTAAGAGGCTGGTAGACAAGTGGGTAGAAAAAGAGGTAGGGGACGAGTGTTATATTTTCATAGTTTATGTATTTACATAATACCCGAAGGCGAGAAGGTGAAGTTCTCTGTCTAATGAACTGTTTATTAGGCTATGTATTTTGTCTGTTAGTTCATTCCTGCATTCTCTCAAAATCCAGTTTGCTATTTCATCTGGTCCATGCGATTTTCTGACATCGAGATTACTGAAGTGTTTCATTATTTCATTCCTTGATACTTCTATCTCTTTCATAGGGGGGAATTTCTCCTCCCATTCTATATCTCTAGGTTGCATGTTCTCCCTTGTAAACACTGATTTAAAATGCTTGTTCATAATTTCTCCCATTTCTATTTCCTCTGTGTATTCAACTCCTCCTTGCTGTAGTTTCTCTAATTCTTGTTTGTTTTTCAGTTTATTGTTTACATATCTGTAAAATAGTTTTGGTTGATCTTTACATTTTTCTATGACATCATTTTCGTATTTTCTCTTTTCTTCTCTGCACACTTGTACATATTCATTTCTATAACTAGTATATATTTTCCATTTTTCAGGTCTTTTGTCTTTTTTCCATTTTATCCAAGCTTTATCTATCTTGTCTTTTAACTCCCTACATCTTTTGTTTTACCAGCACTTTACATATTCTTTTTCTTACTTTTGTCTTGGGACATACTTTTCCACTCCTTCTTTATATATATTTTTTTTCAAAATATTCCATTTCTCTTCTACTGTTGTTTCCTCCTTGTGTATTCTTTCCCAGTCTGCTTTTTGAAAGAACTCTCTTAATCTATCAAAATTTGTTTTTTCATACATCAATCTTCCCTTTCTATATTGTTCATTTTTTCATGTATTTTTCCTTATCTAGTTCCAGTTCAACCAATATGTGGTCACTTTTACTTATTGGTGTTTTCGACACGTGTATTTTGGCTTATAGCATCGCCACCGCAGAAATGGGATGGACCAGGAATGGATATAGTGTATAGAAGTAGCTGGCCTTCGGCCTTATATTAATTGTGTGTAGGTTAAGTCTATAGTACGCCTGTACTACATGCATTTGTATCCTCTTGAAAGCACAACCTGCCGAGCCATGTTTCGGTCAGGATGGGTCGTGTGCTACTTTAACGTACGCATGAGGCCTACATAAAGATGCCAGGTTTTGGTGTCCCCAGCCAGTTCCTTTCTGTACTTGTACCAGCAGTGCTCGACTCGAGGCTCGCGGTCACTTTTGTGGTTTAGAGCAGGGCTCCGAGCCCTGCCCACCGACCCAGCCTAGGTCGACACTCGCGCTAACCAGAATAAAGCAACCAAACTCACTCGAGTCTCCTTCACTCCCTCGGCACCTAAGCACAAGTAACATTCACGTAATGTTACAGTGTCTTATATTCAATTTTGTCCACTATTTCAGGTTCTGATGTGATTATTAGGTCCAGTCTCGATGGTTCTTCCTCATTTCTATACCTAGTATTCTCTTGAATCCATTGCGTCATTGTATGTTCTATAATTATATCAAGTAGTACATTTCCCTATAGGTCGTCTCCACCCTTCACTGTCATCTCTTCCCAGCAGATTTCTTTACAATTAAAGTCACCCATTATAACTATTCTTCCTCCATCTTCCATTATCTTATTTAGTGTTATCCTTGTGTCTTGTAACACACTTTTGAGTTCTCTCTCTTTCCACGAGGCCGTTTTAGGAGGCACATAATTTACTACAAACTTCCTGCTCTTCCCATCCTTGTCCTCCTCTTCCATCATAATCATCTCTACTCTATTCTTTCCATATGTGACATTCCTCACATTTATATCCTTCTTAGTCAGTAACATGATTCCACACCCTTGATTTACCTCTCTGTTTCTAATCCAATAATTATATACACCATGTCCTTCAGATAATCATTCAGTACGTTCAAGCCTGTTATTAAGCCATCTATATTTGTGTAAGACACTTTTAATTTTCTGTTATTTCCATTGTGCTTTCCTTTTCCCTTCCGTTTTCCTCTGCTATGACCATTTCTTTACTTTCATATTCACTACTCTCCAAAAGAATTTCTCTTTTTCTGTCTCTGTTCTTTTCTCGTTTTTTTTTTCTTTAGCTTCTTGTCTTTTTGTCTTCTCATCCTCTCTTTCCTCTTTCTTCATTTCTTTTTTTTTTAGCTGTATCTTTTTATATTGTTCACTGCCTGCTAGTTTCCCTGTTCTTGCTAATATATTCTCTGCTGTCGTTTGTGACCTGAATTTAACCTTAATTGGTCTGGTCTTATCTGTATTGTATTTCGCGAGCCTATACATTTCTTCTATTTGTTTCCCTATTTCTGGTTCATCTTCTTGAACTACTTCTTATATATTATTTACTTTTTCCTTTTCCTCCTTTATTCTTGTAGTCCTATTTAGATAATACTTCTCTTCCATCCCTAATATAATTATACATTTCTTTTTATCTGCTGAGTCTCTTACTATATTCTCCTTCTCCCTCATCACTTTATTAACTGTGTTTTCAGTTTGTTCTTTCATCTGTTGTTTCACTATACCTCTAAATTCAATTTTATTGTTCACTTGTACTTTCTTCCAACCACTTACCTCTTTTGCTATGGACTCTTTATTCTCTTTATTACTCCTCTTTAATTCCTCATTCTCTTCCTTTACTTCTCTTAACTGTCTTTTTAATTCTACTATTTCTTTAGTTAGGTTTTGATTCTCCTTTAATTCTTCCAGCTTATCAACTCTTTGAGTAATTAACTTTATTTGGTTAAACTTAGCTTCCCAATTTTCATTCATTTCTTTTAGTTTCTCCTCTAAATTTACTAGTCGGGGAAGGTTGTCATTTCCTCCCTCATTAAATCCATGGAAATAGTTATCTTCACCTTCCATTGCGCTGCTCTTGTTTATATTTCCAATATTTACATTTGTGTTAATCCCTTCGTTTTCATTATCATCCGGTCGTCGTTTGTTAACATGGCGTCTGCTCTCCTGGACCCAGTCTTCCCCTTTCTCATTTCCTTCCATTTTCCTCAGTAATCCCTCCCCTTCTCCTTTTTCATCACTTTTCCACTACACCACGAGCTTTCACCTTCCCTATAAATACAACACAGGTACTTGTCGTTGTGATCCTCGAAATTCTTGGATAACTCCGGAGTCCGAACTTCGCTGCCACTTTGACCGACGTGTGTGTGTGTGTGTGTGTGTGTGTGTGTGTGTGTGTGTGTGTGTGTGTGTGTGTGTGTGTGTGTGTGTGTGTGTGTGTGTGTGTGTGTGTGTGTGTGTGTGTAAGATTTACAATTTTCCTTAATCACGTATTGGACTCGTGATCGACAGCTATTACCATCCCAGATGAAAGCTCAGATATGCCCGACCAATGAGTAATGCCTTACACACACCCTTCACTCTGCACACCAAAGTTGGAGTGCCAGCTCGCAGTGCACCGATGCTGAAATTATTTCAGCCAGTAACTGACTTTGCTCTGGTTGGCTGACGTCAAAGGAGTTTTTAATCGACTGCGCATGATACAGTCGTAGGACGTGTTGATTCATTAACTTTCTTGATGTATCCTTGGATACTACAGATATAAAGCAGGAGGAGCAGCGTCGGGGGAGGAGGAGGGTCGAGAGAGAAGGAGGGGCCTGTTGAGAAATGAGAAGTGCCGAAAGAGGAGAATGTCGAGAGGGAAGAGGTGAACGAGACTCAGTTTCACTAGCTGTGATCTATAACACCCGTCAAGACATATTTGTGATACATTTTAGGAGACTCCCGAAGAGAAATTTTATTGCTTTCACGAATTAAGAGTAGAGACTTAGAAAATCTTATTGCTTCAACTTCACGAACACCTTTCACTTTTTTAAAGTCTTGTTAATTCTGACCCAGATGGCTTCACCCGTACAGCCTTCAACCTTCTTCGCTCGAACATGTCAGGTGAGTCCCTTTTATATTGTACTAAGATTTATGTCTTATGCAAGAGCAATAGAGCCAAGTCTTATCGTGACAACGAACACTGGCAAAGATCGGACGTGGTGAATCTTCGGAGGTGAATGATGATAAACTGATCTGGAGTAACCCTCAATAACAACCGTTGCCCCCGGTTCCATTTACCGAAACCCCCCTCACAAGTGCTCGTTCATTCTGGTTGAGTTCAGTGGGAGGTTTAGGAGGCATGGATAGGATTTGGTGCTGGGAGGTGTGGTTGACATTTGGGTAGGGTGGATTTCAGCCCGGACCTCCGACTTTAAGCTTGTGCATGCTCTGATGGACTTAGTGAATGAGATTTACAAAGGATTACAAAGGCGGAGCATGCCGACAGGAGACCTTTTGGTCCATATCTAGGTCGGATGCAAAAAAATCATAATAATAATAAAATAATAAATAAAAACTATAATAATGTAAATAAATAAAATACATGAATAAATGTATAGGTATAGTTAAATAATTAACAAACAGGTAAATAGTAAATAATAACAAAATTGACATATAACTAATAATAAATGAAAATCAAACAGACAAATGATAACAAAACAAAAACAAATAATATAAAATAAATTATAATCATTACAGCATCTTGCTTAGGTGTTTATCTAAATGATTCTTAAAGCTTCGAATATTCAAGTTGACCGTCAGCAGATAATAGTGGACCAATGTGATTCCTAACAACCTTTTTATCAGCGATGTTCATTTCGTATCGTCGTTTTCTTTTTCTTATTGTCTTTTTTAAATCTCTCTGTATTGATACATAACTTTCATAGTCATTAGATGCACCCGAGCACTTATATTTCTTATAAGCCTATCTCTTTTTAGCAATACTTTTTTCCAGTTTCTTTGTCGAGCCACTTTGGGTGAGCCTGATTTGGGGGACGTCTGTCCTTAAAAGGAATGTAAGTTTGAATCATCTTAGTGAGCATATTTTGAAAAATTTCCCACATCCGATCTACAGGTCTTTCGTTTAATTTTGCCTCCCAATCTGTAAGCTGAAGCTCCTGACGTAGTCCTATGAACTGAGCTTTACTGAAATCGGGTATTTTAGAAACACAAGTATCTATCTAAAAAAAAATTTAGGAGTTTGAATCTAACTAAGTTGTGATCGCTATTTGCAACAGATTCACCGACTTCTACATCAGTTACCATGCTTTCACGGCTAGTGATCAATAGATCGAGTAAGTTTCCATATCTTGTGGGCTCTTTTATATGCTGAATTAAGTAATTGTCACCAAGAAAATCAATCAAGCGACTACTTATATGGGCATGTTCAAGGGTCATCCAATCAATGTCAGTAAAATTGAAATCACCCATTATCAATAAATCCCGGTTGCAGAAACTGGACAGTTCTTGAAATAACAGTTTGTCGTCTGCTAATGATAATGTCTTTGGCCTATATATTACACCTATATTCATTTTTTGTCCATTTGTTTGGGTTAACTCAACCCACAAACTATGATATGCATCCTGTTTCACTTTCTAGAAGCCATATACACATTGACAAAACAACTAACCATAAACACAGATACATTTCCAAATACTCACTTCATCAAAGAGGATCGTAATCACAGTAGCAATAACGTGAACGGCTGGAACAGCATTAAGAGCAGTAGCCAGGTAGTTTCACTCAATTTCATTAAATTCAGTCCGACAATAAGCGACCTCTTCCAGTGTATAGACATCAGATATATAAGAGCATGTACCTCCTCCCCACAACATCTTTAAATTTGGATTCAGAGGTTTTCAAATCTTTGCTCACAATTGTTATTCGCAATAATGAAAACGTTCACAAGAAGATAGATATAGCAGATTGTGTCATAGCTTTCTACCACCGAATGCTCTCAAGAGAGTGCCCTAACTGGCTACAGCATAATGGCTTGAAATTAATTTGAAATGAAAAAAATTGTGAATTGAAGGGTCATCTTTTACGAATTAATTGGACTGAACTAGAAAACTAATTCAAGGATTATTTTCAAGGTAATATAATTGAAATCTGTTTATTCATACGTCATTCTAAGTTGGAACCGAACTGAATTGTCAAACAACTAATCTAACACCGCTTCCTAACTGATTGTGGGCAAAAGCTATCGAAAGTAAATAGTTATATAACTAATAAATCGTAAGCATACTGATAACTCACCACATTGTTAAGTGCTAAATAGACAATAATGTGAACTAATGAACATTTGTTACGTAACCAATATTTCCATGAAAAAGTGGCACAAGATCATCAAAATATTTTGCACAATGGTGTAATGCACTTGAAAATTATGGAATGCAGTAGAAACTAACCTCAGATATCGGCCATTGCCCAAAACAAATCCCTTCTTGAAAAGTTTCATGTGAGAGACTCGATTGACCCATCCTAGACTGACCAGTGATCACAGATGCATATATGTTCAACTGTGAGTACATTTTCCATGCCCTAACTTCATTAGGTGTTATCTTAAGATCAGTTATGCGAAAATCGATGATCGCCCGATTCCAGTATGTATCTGAGCTATACTTTGAGCCGACGATGTATATGTTAGGGTTTGTATCCAACAAGAGATAGCCGCGTTTCGACATGACCCGTCGATCCATTGTAGCCTTCGGAAATCGCCTCTAACCGCGTGTAGACAATGACGGCCACCATTTGGCGGATGTCATCTTTAAATAACGAAAATGTAAACAATGTAATGAATGAAGATTTATGTGTGCGAATGATATTGATTATTTTTAACCATTTGTTTTTCATTTACCTTGGAAACGTGGGAGTTTTTTTGGAATCACCCTGTATATACCTATCTATTCATTTGTTCATTCATTGATTTGTCTATTTACTTAATCTTTTTTTTTTTATCTAAAGTAGACAGGAAGGAGGTAGTCAGTTAAGGGGAGAATAAAGTTTGGAAAAACAGAGGATGGCAGAGCGTTGTATGTTCATATGGAATTAGTTTAAGTTCAAGGCCATGTTCACGCTAATGGTTTGAACAACGTCAGGCGTTACAAACAAAACTCCCATGAAACGCACAACTACAGAGAGGGAGACCCAAGGTGTTCGAAGTGTGTATCGGGGAAGCACATCCTTCGAAGATGTAACGGCAACATCGACATGAAACGTTGCAAGTGTGGAGGGCGACACGAAGCTTTACATATGGTGTGAATCAAGAAAAAGGGCCATAATAAAGGCAAAAGAGAAAGTCAAACTTCAACAACAACCACAGGGATGGACTGCAACAGGATCCTACAGCCCAGCTCAGGGGACATGGGGGTTGGAGGAGTCGAAGGTGCTAAAAGGAACAATAGAAGATGCGGTGGGTGCCTACCAACAGCGCACCCAAAAACTTGAAGAAATCATGATCGCCCTAAAACCAGTGATACAGGTAGAAGATAAGGCAAACAATGCATGGCTTATCTCCATGCCCACTTTATGAATACAGTAGAAATGGGCACATATCAGGTTCAAGTGAACATAACTTGAAAAGAATAAAGCCACTAGAGATTAAAGAACTAAACCAGACACGTTCTCATACATCAAACCCGTTTCTTTTTCGTTACATTGAACCAACACTTTTATCACTCATCAATGTTTCTGTTACTGATGTGGGTTCAGCTGCCTTACCATGAAAGCAAAAACCCAATCACCATTCATATTTGGTGGTCGTTTCTCTGCCACAAAGCGCTTTGCAGTAGGTTCAGACTGTTCATTTTGTGAAGTACTTATCCGAATAAAATGTGTCAACTGTTGGATTTCGAGATTTAGGCCTAACATCAACTTCATCCCTTTGAACTCGATGCTGTATTTCTCATGAAATAACATCACGACTATCATTGGATTGAACTGAGCCCTTTGTCAGACGTGATGGGCTTGGAACATGTCAGACATATGTCATTTGTGGTGGGTCCAGGGTTGCTCTCTACATTTCCAGCTAATAGAAGAATTTTACTACTGTTAAAAAAAATAAAGATGTACTTTTGGGTAAGGATTATGGTACTAGCCCCGGGTAACAAAAGCTACTCGTAGGGATTCGTTCCATCTGTAAGGGTGGCAAGGGCTTCTTTTGGCGGCTCCTCCAATTGATTGTTACGGGTGACAACCTGATCCATTCCTTTTTGGAGGGTGATACGAGTGGCTGATGTGCGAGGTACTGGAGATGCTGGGGCAGAAGTCACTATTGCAGCATAAGTTTGGGGCGTGGATGATATAATATGGTGAAGTATTGGCATCATTGTGGGATCTTACGAGCTCCTCAAGGACTTTGACCTTACTCTTCAATTCCATGTTTTCTGCTTGAAGACTCTCCACAGCCCCTTCAGCAGTGCACAAGCGACATGTTTCTGAAAAACGCATAGAAAGACTTGGCGAGCTTGCCTTTGTACTTGGTACACGTTGTCGTTGGGGCTATTTTGGACGACTCTGTTTCGACGAGTTTCTATTCAAAATTATGATATGGTCACTGTATGCCTCCTACCGCAGTTATTAATTACTTGTCCAATTGGAGAAAAGAAACGACTGAATTATGTACTCGCTACGTCTCGGGGGCTTCTTTCGGACAATCCTCTCTTGGTATTACACGAAGTTACATACTAACCTTGGTCATTCTATCGTTGTGCTGATCGGATTCCACTCCCAGACGACATTACACATTTCACCATTTGCACCGATTTCCTTATCAGAAACGACAGCGAGAACTAATCCTATTAAGAGCTAATAATGATCCCTAATAATAACCTTAATCTCATGTACACAGATAATAAGAAAGACGACAAGGGAAAGAGAACAGCTCAAGAGGAGGGAGAAAGAGAGAGAGATGGGAAGATGGTTTTTAACGGATGAGATCAGTTTCCCACCGGCTGGGGTGGGGGAGGATGGAGGAGGGGCTGGGGGTTGGAAGGGGTTGGGGGTTGAAGGGGGTGATGAATATCTCCACTGTGGGCATGTACGGCATTTGCATGTACGGCATCTCCACCCATCTTCACTCGCTTCACTAGAAATCGCTCCATGATGTACGATCATCGAAAGTTTGGCATGGACGTGACGTACGAACGTAGACCTAGCTACCGTAAACCTAAGCTAGCTAACGAATAATTTCTTATTTTTGTATTTTTTATTCTCCCTCCAAAGATCCATATTTATGAACTAAATATATAATTATCAAATGTTCATATTTATACTTAGATTTATTTACTTTCAATTACTATCCAAACATTTGATTCTATTTTGTTTTCTCATAAATACGCGAACGAGGTTATAAATGGGATTTCCCAGTTTCCCTCCTAGGCCTCAAGTGAGTTTGCATATGTGCAGTGTACATATGCATGCGGTGATGTGGTATTGGGTATGGTGCATTGTACATGTAGTCAGCGCGTTGGTTGGGCAGCTAGCTGCATGCAACCAATGAACTTCCCTGCATACAGGTACCATGCAATTCGCAACTAGCGACATTATGTAGCACGGTAGTCGTGTAGAGTCTAGTCAACATGTACTAGTATACGCGCGTATGCAGCTGATACGAAGCTAGGCTACGTAAGCCAACTCTAGCAGCTATACCGCGTACACATACATACGTACATCAACAAATTAAAGTTGATTGATGCGTTGCGTTTATGGTATCGATTGATAATGCAATGATTGATCAAGGGTAAGTTATGTTTGCTCTGATCCTTTCATCAATGGTGATGGGATTCAGGGATTGCCAAATGATGGATAATGCATGAAATTTTTTTAATCTTGCCGCGGGACCGATTTTTTTTTTTTTTTTTTTTTGGGGGGGGGGGGATCGCTCCCTCTATTGGATTTGCGAGAGCGACATTGGAACTTTCCCTAGCGAAATCGCTCGTCGCTCCCGTGTATTTTTTTCGCTGGTTTAGTCCCTTAATCTCTAGTGGCTTTATATAATATTCTTTTAAAGTTATGTTCAGTTAAACCTGACATGTGCCCGGTTCTACTGTATTCATGAAGTGGGGATGGAGATAAGCCATGCATTGTTTGCCTTATCTCCATCTACCTGTGTCACTGGTTATTGGGTGTGCTGTTGATAGGCACCCACCGCATCTTCTATAGTTTCTTTTAGTATTTTCTATTACCTTCAGACTCCCCCACCCCCCATGTCCCCTGCAACATCGAGCTGTAGGATCCTGTTGCAGTCCATTCCTGCGTTTGTTGTTGTTGAAGTTCAACTTTCTATTTTGCCTGTAATATGGCTTCTGTTCTTGATTCATACCATATGATCTTTGAGTGGCCCTGCGCAGCTGTAACATTTCTTGTCTATGTTCCCGCTACACTTTTGGAAGGTGTGCTTCCTCGACGCACACTCCGAACACCTTGGGTCTCCCTCTCTGTAGTTGTGCGTTTCATAGGAGTTTTATCCGTAACACCTGACGTTGTTGAAATCATTAGCGTGAACATGGCCTTGAACTTAAACTGATTCCATATGAACATACAAGGCTCTGCTATCCTCTGTTTTTCCAAACTTTATTCTCCCCTCAAATGACTACCTCCTTCCTGTCAACTTTAGAAAAAATATCAAATAGAGAAATCAATGAATGAACAAATGAATAGACAGGTATATACAGGGTGACTAAAAAAAAAACTCCCACGTTTCCAAGGTAAATGAAGCACAAATGGTTAAAAACAATGAAAATTATTATTTGCACACATGAAACTTCAGTCATTACATTGTTTACATTTTCGTTATTTAAATATCACATCCGCCAAATGGTGGCCGTGGTTGTCTACACACGCTTGGAGGCGATTTCTGAAGACTACCATGGATCGAAACGTGGCTCTCTCCTGTTTAATAGAAACCTTAACACATACATCGTCGGCCCAATGTATAGCTCAGATAGATGCTGGAGTCGGCCGATCCTCGATTTTCGCATAACTTGTCTTAAGATAATATGAAATATAATTAGAGTATAAAAAAAGTACTCACAGTTGAACATATGTGCATCTGTGACCACTTGTCAGTCTAGGGTGGGTCATTCGAGTCTTGCACATGAAACTTTTCAAGAAGGGATATGTTTTTGGCAATGGTTAGTTTCTACTGCATTCCATAATTTTCAAGTGCAATACACCATTGTGCAAAATATTTTGACCTTGTGCCACTTTTTCATGGAAATATTGGTTACGTAATACATTATTTTCATTAGTTCACATTATTCTCTATTTATCACTTAACAAGATGGTGAGTTATATTATGATTTATCAGTTATATAGCTATTTACTTTGGATAGCTTTTGCTCACAATCAGTTAGGAAGCAGCTGTTAAGGCAACTATCGCGGCATTAGATTAGTTGTTTGCCAATTCAGTTCGGTTCCAACTTAGAATGACACTCAATGGAGTTTACATGTTTATATTTCCAAAGTACCACATGTTCTATTGACGTTTTTTTCGGCTGCTCTACTTCGCCTCCGGAATAATGTCTGTAATTTAGTCAGAGGCTTCCCCTTTGTCCCAGGAATCCACCTCCAAGACACTAAGCCCAGCAGCAAGTTAGATACAGTAAACGAAAGAAACAAGACTTGCATGTTCTGTGACGTCGCGCCATACGTCACGGTCAAGAGAAACTGTGACAAGCTGAACACCATGGTAGCAATTCGAGCCCCGACGGATCGAACTGGTATCGGAAGGACTTCGGCCTCCACGAGGTTGACCACGGGATCGATGCCGAAACTTGAGAAGACGGTGAAGGTGGCAAGGAAGACACCCATCAACCACTTGGGTGCGGTGGAGAGGTGGAGAACGCAGCTTATACAAGCCATTGATACTGCGCAGACTAGTGAGGAACCGACGATGAGAGTGCGGCGTTCCACCCGGTCGATGAAGAAAATGGATGCGCAGATGGAAACAAGTTGTGCGACACCAATGATAATTGACTGGAAGGCTGGGTCCTGGTCAGGGTTGCCCTCCCCGAGCAAGAAGACGAGGAACCTAAACACGATGTCGGTGCCTCCTGCCGCTTGAAGGAAGCCCATGGTCGAGACCAGAAGTACGGGCTTATAGTTCATAGGAATCAGGAGCTGGGAGACCTGGAAAGATACAATAGAACAACCTATAAAGTATTCCTATGATTTGAATGATAAATTGAAATAGTATGGAATGAAAATGGTGCCCTGTTCTTGGCATGGTAGCAAAAACTATTGAGATTGTGAATGTTTTAATGAAATTGCGGAAATGTGGTCGTTGGGGTTTCGATGAAATTGGTGAATGAAAGCTGTGGATGCCTAAAAGAAATTGCGGAATTGCTGGTATGGATGTTTCAAGGAAATTAGAGAATTTTTGTTGTAATTTTGAATACATATGTAATGATTTTGCGGTAATTTGATTTACAATTGGTGTTTCCACCTATGAATATACTGCAGTTTACTTAAAGAAATATATAATGGGTGTCATCATGTTGCATTGGCAGTAGATCTGATTTTGGTGATCATGCGGAAATCTATAGTGTCGATGTGAATGCTATGTATAAAAGAGCAATTAGTGTGTTGCTCGTCAACATAGACATGAGGATGGTGAGACGTGTATGTTTTTCATTGGATAAAATCCATCAGATTTCGTTCCTCTCTGTCGTAGGTATGAACTCCGTGACGGGTGCGGAGGGTCTGGCACTTTGTCTTCGGACTGGGTTCGAGGTGATCGTCACACACAACTTTCACTATTGCCTCGTCACGCGAGGATCTACAACCGGCGACGACTTTCCCTCTACTTACCGATGATACAGAAACAGCCCCACACTTACCCACCACAGACATCAGGACAGTTCGTCTTGACATATATATGGGAGATCCGGAAAGCAATGGCGGCTGTCATCAAGGTTTTGGGTGTCCAGTGAGACAGGACGAGGTAACTGAGTGGAATGGAGTAGTTCACTCATCCTTGAGCGAACCGTAACTGTTCTTGTCGTTGGGGTAAATGTAAGAGGTTGGTAGAGAGACGTGGGTAAAAAGTGGAGTAGATGGTGAGGGTTGCATTTTTATGGATCAGGTGTTTTGTAAACAGCACAGTTCATAGGCGAAGGGTTGCGCATGCTTGCTCTCAGCCTAGAGTCATAAAAATACCCAAGAGCCTGTATGACGTGTTTTGCTGACTAATTGTAATCTAAGAGAGTTATGCAGTGATTCGAGATTGCTTAATTAAACAATAGTACATATAGCCTTGTAACAACGAATCTGATTGGAGTAAAGGTGGAGTAGGAGACAATTCAATTGGTTCACGAATGTAAGATCACGCACTTAGGGAAGGATCTTAAATATTAGGTTAAAGATTATTGGACTAAAGAAATCACTTCGTCACTGCAAAATTAAAGCAGAACCTGTCCCTCGTTTTCTCTGGGGATTTAGAGATTGTAACTGGAGAAGCATGCAGTGTTAACGATATTCAAGAAAGAAAAGAAAATCTACAATCATTTCATTCCCTCTTGTCTGAAGTACATTATATAGTAACTGAAAAGAGGAATACTTGTAGGCACAGGACATATCGACTAAAAATCTGTAAATTAATAAAGAAAAAGAAGTGACAAGAGAAAGGTGGGTGAAAGTGAAGAAAGGGGAGGTTACTAACGACAGTGGTGCAAATTTAAGAGACGTACGAAACGAAAGTAAGCGCGCGAAAGTGGCAGCTTAGATAAAGCTTTCGAGCCGAAAGTTCATCAAAGTGGAACTGAACCAAGAGAATAGGTTTTTGAATAAAACAGAGCTCACTTGGTCTTTGATGGTGTTGATAGGCTTTTCGCTGATTGCTTCTTTGATCTCCTGTAGCTCGAGATCGACTTCATCTTTATTCCCCCGAAGCCTGAGTAGAGCTTGATAGGCCTCGTCAATTTTCCCTTTCTTAAGTAGCCAGTAAGGTGACTGAAATAAACAGGGTCATTTTTTACCATTTTGTGTTGTTAAAGCACTGTCTTGCCCAATGTAGAGTCAGATGTGTTGAAATTTAAAAAGTGTTGTACTTGTTAACCTGTTAATACCTGGAAACTAGAAATAATCTATTAACCAAAACAAAACTCATAAATTGTGACTCGTACATTAATAGGTTAAGAAAAATGTATGCATATCGAACCTCGGGGACAAATGTCATGAAGATAAAAACGGTACCAATGAGCGCCGAGCAGACGATGTGAGCATTTGTCCAGGACAGGTACTTGGAGATCACGTAAACAGTCAGCATTCCTACGCCCTCCATGACTCCTGATTGAATCGTAAGCATTCCACGAGGTTTTGCACGGACTAATTCTGCTATGTGTACATGAACGATGGATTTGGCGTTGGCCTCGATAATAGAGATGCCGGTGCACGCAATAAAGAGCGTCGTTCTAGAGGGCAGGAAGGCTATCAGGAGCCAGAGGGCAATCTGCGGCAGGAGAGACAGGTGAATCACATGGCCTGGGCCGAGCAGATCCTCCCAAAACCAAGCCAGGAGGGGCACGGGAATCATACATAGGTCTGGGATTGCAGCTGAAAAGATAAGAATGTAAGAACATAAGACTGAAGGAGACTGCAAAAGGCCTACACCAGTCAGTTCTATGTCCACTACCATCTATCATCTCTATCCACAAAGTTATCTTTCCTTATCTTAAAACAACCAGTAGTTACCTCACTACATGGTTCCTAAGTCCATTCAACGCGTTAACAGCTCTAATGGTAAACCAGTTCTTGCCTATTTCCTTCTTAAATCTAATTTTGTCAAATTAAAGCCATTACTACAAGTACTGCCCTGCTGTCTTGATGATGACCTTGTCTGCATCACCTTTGCTAAAGCCCTTGATCCATTTGAATACCCGTATTAGATCACCATGCACCAGAGAGTGTAAGTTAAAGTGCCTAAGCCCATCTTCGTAAGGTAAATTTGTGAGCCCATGTATCATTTTGGTCATTCTCCTCTGTACTGATTCTAATGAATTAATATAAAAAAGCTACCGCATAGTCAGAGACGAGTCTAAGGCCAGATAGAGTTTAATAACTACATCTGCAATTTTGTTTGTAACCATCCTGGTAATAAATCCTAATTGCCTGTTAAATGTATTCCTGGCACTAATGCACCGTTTCCTAGATTTAAGGTTGGGATTCACTAACAAACAAAACTCTTTTTAACATTGGGACCCAAAACAGAGTCCTGGGGGACTCCACTAGTAACACGCCCCTATTTGGATTTCACATCGTTATTGGTGACCCTTTTTTTCTGTCACTAATTCATGCTCTAATCCGTGCACTTTTCCTCCTGTGCCACAGGCTTTTACATTAGTAGTCTCTGGTGGGGCACTTTGTCGAACGCTTTGCTAAATTCAAGGTAAATAAAACAGTAACTATCATTGTTATATGCCGTCTTGTAGACATTAATGTAAAAGAATAAAATATTAGTTATAAATAACCTATCTTTGGTAGGTCATGTCACGAATGAATTTATGATGTTAAGACGAACTGGACATGCTGTTAAAGCACACACCAGAATTGCGTGAAAAGTATTACCGGCTTAAAAAATTCCGGATACATGGCAACGGAAAATAATAAGAACAATGAATATGCCAAGGACCGCACCAAGCCAGGCGACATCTTGTGGCTGAAGGCTGAACTGGGAAACGATATCAGGATTGAGGAAGTTGGGCCAAGCTTCTTCAAGTCCACTTCCAACCAAAGTGGCCCCAACCACCATGGCGGCAGCCACCTGTCAATAGACCAAAGTAAATTTTAGAGTTCATATTAAGATAGGTGGACTGTGGCTGCTACAGAAAAAGTTATCATCACCACCATTATCATCATCGCCATCATCACCATTATTTTAATTTCTATAATTATTACTATTATTGTCTTTATCATCATTATTACTATGTATGTCAGCAATGAGTGAAGAAAGATTAGTAAAAGAGGTGTGGAAGGCAGAGCTGGAGGGAGTGAGGGAAGATGAGATGGGTGGATGGGGTAAAGAGGGCATTGGGCAAGAGAAGAATGTCTGTTGAGGGAGAAGACAGAAGATAGGGATGAGTGCATGATGGTTGTGTATAGGTGATACTGTGGGGGATGTGGGGTGAGGGAGTATGTGTGAATGATATATTTTGACCCAACCCGAAAGAATTTCTCCCCGTCCTCTCTTTTTCTGCATGAGAGGACTGAGAGGGGGAGGGGTCGCCGACTAAATGAAGTGGACTTGCTCTAGATGTGCTGTGTTCTGCTGCATTGCTTCTGACCCAGGGCAGTGGGCGAGATGCAGGGATGACCCGTCATCCAGGAGCCAAGAAAAGAGAGAGGGAGGAGTGGTGAATGGGAGTGGAGTCACGTGGGGATGAAATGGGTGGGAGTGGATTTATGCCTTTGACTTTGGCTACCTCCCTTGTAAGGGGGGAAAAGGGCAATTAATGAGGTAAGTCACTAGTTCTGGGTTGTTGTAAGGAAATTACCTCTTAGCCATCCAAACAACCAGCGTAAGGGAAAGACCACTTGTCCATCCAAACAACCAAACGTCCTAAATTACGGTAGTCTGAGTGCGCGTCGAAGCTTCACTTAAAGCGAGCTGCCACGCATGAAAACAGAGGACACGTGTGCCCCTAGCAGTAATGGATTCAGCAGAGGGAGCTTAGTGACTGCATCCAGTTCACCAACTTCTTCCATTCTCTCTACCCTCGGCTGACTTGAAGTAACGTCTGGTTGTCGTTTGCCTCCAACTTCGTCTCCGCCTCCCCACCATCGTCCCTCACCGCCAGAGTCGTCGCTGCCTAGCTCAAGGTCCCCGGTCTTCTGATGAAGCTAGTAAAGGGCCATTTACACGGTCGAACAGTTTGACAAACCCGGTTTGTCAGGCAAGTGTTTGAAGTGATGTTTGACCGTGTGAATGGGGTATTTGGTCGTCAAACACGTTTGTCGAGCGTGTTTGTCAACCAAATACCCTATTCACACGGTCAAACATCACTTCAAACACTTGTTTGACAAACCGGGTTTGTCAAACCGTTTGACCGTCTAAATGCCCCTTAAGTTATACCACGTGTCGAACGTGGGGACAATTCGAGTGGGCTGCGACCGAGCTGGCCTGAGGTGAGACGGCTGGTGTTGTACCGTTTTCTGTAATTGTGTTCATCGTGCTTTTGTAGAAGGGTAATATTATTAACTTTCAGTGCAATCCGTGTTTGACTTACTTGTCCTAAGGTTCTCGTGCACGAACCGGAAGTTCTGAAGCAGGCAGTGGTCTGCACCTAATTACGGAACTACTGTATCAGGATCCTTACACTTCGGTAAGTCTGTGGACAGCGAGGTCCTATCATGTTCCACACATTCAGAATGTGTTTGAGTCGATTTTGACCGCATTGACATAAGTCTGAGTTAGATTCCACATTTCTTCGTGCTTGCTGCAATGTTGCCAGTACCTATGCGTAGCCAATTTACCTATACCCAGGATTTTCTGGGAAGTTTTCTTATAGTGGGAGCTACTCTACGTCCACGTCGTTCAACTAGCCTACCGGAAAGATGGTACATACTCTCTACACAAACACGACACGAATCTTGTGTCGTTTTAGTGCGTTGGTGGCGTAATCGGAACAGTGTCGGTCTCATTCACTTAGTTGAGAGTTCAAATCCCGCATTGGTCAAAGGTCCCAGCTACGCCTCTCCTGGTGTATGATCCTTGGTTTCAACTATCTTTACACGAGTCAGGCCCATGATGGTTGAACAAGGAATCACATGTGTAGAAGCACTATGATCCTTCACTCCAGAATGACCCCATCACCACTCCCACTAAGTTAAGACACGAGCACAACACGGATACACCGCCCAAACTCCTCTCTTTAGTCCCCGACCCCACAACATAACCAATCCCAACTCTCGTCCTACCTTCATCAACCTATCCCATTGGGGGAAGCTAGGAAAGGTACCACAAGCGTGGTTTTCCCATTCCAGCCTGACTGGAGAGCCGTCCCCCAACAAGGTCACCCTAAATGTGGTAAGAACAACAATGGAACAACTAAAACAAACAACGGGGAGAGAGCAGCAGCCCCCCCCCCAAAAAAAAAGTGGGGAATCGATCCCCACCCACACGAAGCGAAGAGCCCTCCTTTCAACCCTGAGAACAATCTACATTGACAACACCGGAACAACTGCCTACCCTCAACACGAAGGGGAATAGGCTCCGTAGAGGACGTTATCACGCACTAGTCCTAGAATCCACGATCATAACCCTGACCCCACTAAACGATACTGCGTTCCCGAATCTCTCTACCAGTTCGACCTATATCGAATATGGAAATATGGAAATGCAGTGTTTCCTGGTAGACTCTCATCCTATGTATCTGGATATGTACAAATCTCCCGGCCAAAATGAAGACCCCCACAAGAAAATACTAATCCATCAAGATCACGTTACCCGCCTAAACGGCAAATCGTGGAAATCTCTTCAGACTGAAGAAATACATAAACCAAAAGCTCGGTCATATAAAAAGACCACATATAAAACGCTTTGGAAAATATAGTTTCCTTGTCCACACAAAATCTGATGGACATGCAGCAATGCTATTAAATATAAAAGACAAAGGACAAAATTAAAGAAATAAAGCCTCATTATAGTTGTAGCTATGCTAAGAGAGTGATCTTTAATGAAGATGTATGTGACCTATCAGAAGAGGAAATTTTAGAGATGTGCCCTGATAACGCGTGGAAGATCTTTAAGGCACCACGCTCATCGATGACCATCATAACATTTGTAAATTCACATTTGCCAAATGAGACTGTTCTGGAGAAGGAAATAATGAAGGTGCGGCCATACAAGCCCAGGGTGCTATAGTGCTATTATTCCTATAGATTTGGTCATACTTCCCATATTTGTGTTCGTGACAATATATCAATATTGTTCACAGCATGAACATGGCGAATGTGATAGACCCATGATATGAACAAATTGTAAGGGAAACCATCATGCACGCGATAAGATTTGTAAGATGTATGTCTGGGAACAGGAGGCATTAATAATGTCCTTAGATGAGCATATCAGCTTGGGCCAAGCCAAGAAGCGGCTTAACAAGAATCCCTAATAATATATAGTTAAAACAACTAAATCTAACTTTTCTTCCACTACAATAAATAACACTCAAGCTTCCAATGCTGGAGCTTCTAAAAACCATCTGAGCTCCCCGGGTCCCATCAGAGGGGTCTTCCCGGCTCTCATCTGAAGGGACCACCAAACCCCCTTCAGAGGGGACTTCCGGGGCCTTTTCTGGTGAGGCTTAATAGGCCTCTTCTGTTGGGACTTCACAGGCCTCTTCTGCTGAGGCCTCACGAGTTCACCCCACAGAAACACACCTAACTTTCTCCTTGGAGATATGACAAAGCCAAAGAATCAGCCTACATCTCAGGACCAAGCTGGTCTTGTGGAGCGGCATGGATCCCTACATAACTTGGACAACTACTCTTTGCCAGAAGAGATACCCAGCACTGAGAGTTCAAAAAACTGTCAAATATCCTACTGTGATAGTACACCGGTCAAACGATGACGAAATACAAGACCCTCACAGTATGCCAATAGAGGGCTCGCATTCCATCTCCTCATTCTTCACCTCGATCATCCAGCTATAACAAATGTTAAAGAGAATAGACCAGCTTGAGGCTCTTCGTCAAAAAAGTCCTCATATTTTGTCTTCTGGCAAAGGGAAAAGTAAAAGTAAAGACAATAACCAAAATCAAACATCTCTCGTAATTTTTCTAAAACAGATGAACATAACAAAGGTTTCTAAGTCTAAATGTCTTTAATATAGTGGGACATTCGTGGTTTATCTGGAAACAGAGAGCAAGTTCGGATTCTTTTTAAAAAACTCAATATATCAGCAATATGTCCTCAGGAGACGAAACTTGGAAATCTTACACCTAATGTTGGCTCCAATTTGGTCTCCTATAGGTACCCTCCCTTGATAGGCATCCGTGCCCAGAGAGATTCACCTAAACTCTGTTTTGCAGGCTTGTGATGTCCATATTTTTCCTAACGGATGGATTACTCTGTTCATTATACCTGACCCAACATTAGAAGATAGACTGCGAGACAGATCAGGCAATCCACGGCGACTTGAGCTGAATTATTTACAGTCCCTAACTGATCAACTACGCCAACCCTATATTCTTATGGGTGACTTTAATGCAACGCACACGCTTTGGGGAGAATCCCGCTGTGATCGCTGGGGTATTTAATATAAGAGATGCTAGACAATGACATAACTTTAATGAATGATGGATCCCCTACAAGACATGATATTCAGTTCAACAAAGACTTTGCTATCGACCTCACAATCTGTTCTTCAACTTTGAGGTTAGACTTCTTGTGGTCAGTGACTGGAAATAATCACTGCAATGATCACTGGCCTATACATTTGAAATACATATAGAATACTCCATCTCCATGCTTACCCAAGTGGAAGACAGACGATGCAGATTGGGGTCTATCCCATAGCTCGACTAAAGTTGATTGTAATATAAAACAATTTCAAAGTCCCTTACCAGCATATGAACATCTTATGCGCATTTTGATATATGGGGGTATTAAAGTCTCCTACAAGATTCAGGCGGCTATCAATATTGCAAATACTTGGTCAAGTACTAAAGGCTTCAAATTCTCCTTTGGGAAAACCAAAAACATCCGTTTATGTCGATCAAGACGTAGAAAAGAGATTCCTACATTGTTCTTAAACCATCTTATCTTGCTATATGAAGATCATGTAAAGTATCTAGGTATTGTTTTTGACAAGAAGTTAACTTTTACTCAACACATCAATGAAATAGCAATGTAAAGTTCCTAAAGGTAATTTCTGGCCTTAATTGGGAAGCCGATAAAACTTTACTTTTAAGAATTTACAAGGCCTTGTGTCTTAGTAAAATAGATTACGGATACCAGATTTATGGGTCAGCAAGTAAGACGACATTAGCAAAGCCGGACAAGGTTCATAATATGGCACTGCGTACATGCACGGGAGCTTACCACACTTCTCCTGTGGAGAGTTTGTATGTAGATGCTGGATTTCCCCCCCCCACCCCTTCTATTCGCAGGAAAGAGTTAGGTTTGCGATACCTATCAAGATTCCTTTCTAATATGTCCAATCCAAAATACAAACACGCAAAGCAACTAAATGATAGGACACCAAACAGACCAAAACTGCCCAAGCCAATTGAAGTTCGTCTGGCAGACTCTGCCAATCAGATAGAACTTCTTCCTCCAGCAGTGGCAGCACTTAGCCCTAAATATCTCCCTTGGAAAAGAGAAAATTTAAGAATACAAGGTATGTTCAATAAGTAATGAGAAAATGTCAGGCGAGACATTAAATATGATTTGATCAAAATACAACTTCATGGTGAAGTACATATACATATATTCTATAAAATGACTAACTGGCAACTTTCTATATTTGTAGGTCTGAGTGCAGCGGTGAACGTGGTGGAGCCAGTCTGATTCGATTTGCCATCTGTGAACACTTGTCAAGATGCAGGGAACCATAGAGCAACGTTACCCCATCAAATTTTGTGTTAAACTTAAGAAAACCAAACAAGAAGCTGGTGGAATGTTAAAGGAAGCCTATGGGGATGAACAGAGGAGGCAAGCAAGTTTCTATCGGTGGTTTAACAGATTTTCTGAAGGAAATGAACAGGTTGAGGATGAACCCAGATCTTGAGCACCGAAAAGTGCACGCAAGGAGGAAAACATTGAGGAAGTGCAAAGGTTAGTGATGCAAGTGACGCAAGACCGTCGAATATCTGTGAAGATATCTGAAGCTGTTGGTATTAGTATTGGCACAGTAGAGACAGTTCTGACCGAAGATCTGAAGCTCCACAAAGTATGTGCCAAGTTCGTGCCAAAGATCCTCTCCGATGACCAGCGGCAGTTTCGTGTTGAATGTTGCACTGACATTCTCGAAATGATAGAGCCTAATTCAGGTTTCCTGAATAAGGTAGTGATTCGCGACGAGAGTTGGGTGTTCACCTACGACCCTGAAAGCAAACGTCAGAGAACTCAGTGGAAGCACGCGACCTCCCCCAGACCCAAAAAGGCAAAGATGAGCAGGTCGCAAGAGAAGGCCACGGTCATTCATTTCTTTGACTCCCACGGGCTCATTCACGTTGAATGGGTTCCTCAGGGTCAAACCGTCAATAAGAAATATTACCTTACTGTTCTGAAAAGGTTCAGGGAGAAGATGAGGAAGAAGAGGCCTCAGCAGTGGAGGAGTGGTCAGTGGTGGTTCCACCAGGACAATGCCCCATGCCACAAGTCAACACTGGTGACCACCTGGATGGCCGACAGGGGAATGGAAGTGGTACAACACCCAGACTACAGCCCTGACCTAGCCCTTGCGACTTCTTCCTGCTCCCACAAATGAAAGACAGCCTCAGGGTAACCAGATTCCAGTCAACAGAGGAAAGTTATCTGAAGGGACTACTGAAAAAGGACTTTGAGGGGGTCTTCCAGGATTGGGAGGGAAGCATGAAGTGTGTAGATGCGAGAGGCAATTATTTTGAAGGAGACAAAGTTTTGTAAGCTTATGAAAATAGTGTCTCTCCTGACATTTTCTCATTACTTATTGATCGTAGTGGTATGCACAGCACGATCCGAGAAAATATATTCGGATGCCCAGCTCAAGACAAATTTCCTTGAACACTCATCTGAACACTCGATCAAAAAACCCTGATGGAGTAGGCTGCTCTGTGGTTATGCCGGGTATCGTAATTAAAAAGAAATTACCTGTATTTTCCTCCGTCTTTACAGCAGAACTACTAGCAGTCCTCAATGCATTAAAATATATATTTTCTAGCTGCTCCCATGGTACAAATTATGTTATATACACTGACTCGATGAGTTTCTTATCTTTAGGAAAAAAAATTCCATCTCATTATCTAGGCCAATAAATTAAAGATTGGGATTTTCTATTAATCAGTAGAAAAGGAGTAAATGTAAAGTTTTATTGGCTTCCGTCCCATGTTGGAATCGCCGGTAACGAACAGGCTGATGTAGCAGCCAAGGCAACAACCAGGCTTGACTACTGTTCCAGCATGGGAATCCCCATTCCAGATTTTTTTTTTTTTTTTTTTTTTTTTTTTTTTTTTTTTTTTTTTTTTTTTTTTTTTTTTTTTTTTTTTTTTTTTTTTAGATCTTATCGCAGAGACCAGTGACAAGCCCACTGGTCTAATTTGACAAGTAATCTTAAATTAAAGAATATTAGACCTGTTCAGTCATGACCCACTGCCCAACGAACAGGAGGTCTAGTATTATTTTAACTAGGCTGCGGATCAGCCATACTTCTGCAACCCATAAGTATTTGATGACAAGTGGGGCAGAGAGGCAGGTCCCTCAGTGCTCTACCTGTCATATTGACGTATCAATCAAATATATTTTAGTAGAATGTCCCTTCTATGAAAATCAACGTAGGACCCATTCACTATCAGATAAGTCTTTGGTAGAATTTTTAAATGAACATACTGCAGTGGTACAGATTGTTAAATTCTTAAAAGAAGTAAATATATTTTATAGTATTTAGTTTAAACTGTACAAAATTTAAACTTTATTCATAAACCTACATTATATATAAAATAGGGATACATTTAGAGTTAAACACATTCTACATACCAGTATACATAAGTATTTGTGTGTGTGTGTGTATGTGTGTGTGTGTGTGTGTGTGTGTGTGTGTGTGTGTGTGTGTGTGTGTGTGTGTGTGTGTGTGTGTGTGTGTGTAATATTATATATATATATATATATATACATATATATATATATATATATATATATATATATATATATATATAATAGAAGACTTCCTAATTTAAAACTAATAAATATGCGCTGAATGTCCCTATGGCTCCGACGCTTGGCTGAAAGCCAGAAATCTTATCAATTAACTTAACAACACTGGCAAGCACTCCAGTCCACACAGCGCCCCATGCATCATTGAATATCAATGCGGGAGTGGTCCATATTCCACGACTACAACACCACAGAGAAGAAATATTAGTCGTTTTAGCAAAACGGCAAAAATCTAACAAGAGTGTAACGGGTTAAGATATTACTAAATTACCCCCGCATTGATAATGACCTTCAGTCAATAGATAACCCATGCCTATACCGCTGCTGCCAACTATGGGCGCACCAGATAACGACATCCTACAACATCCTCGTCAATTGTGGCACTCGACCCTCCCACCCCCAACTCACCCCCTGCCCAAGTGAGTCACAAGAACACCCCCACCATACGACCCTACTCTCTCCAACCCACTGTGTCCGCAAACCCACCCACCCCTACCCTCACCCACACCAGAACATCGTTATTGGTAACTCACATTTTTCTGTCACTAACCCATGCTCTAAATACATTCAATTTTCCCCTGATGCCACGGGAAGTGGAACAGCAGAAACTGTAGATGTCACGATTAAACTTTACCACAACAGTACCCCCAGAAAATGCCATCAAACCATTCCATTCTTAAACAACCAAAATATGTGAACCCCATTCACTAAGTCCATCAGAGCACGCACAAGCTTAAAGTCGGAGGTCCGGGCTGAAATCCACTCTACCCTAATGTCAACCACACATCCCAGCACCAAATCCTATCCAAGCCTCCTAAACCTCCCACTGAACTCAACTAGAATGAACGAGTTCCTGTGAGGTTGGAGTTTTCGGTATATGAAACCCGACAACGGTTATTATTGAGGGATTACTCCAGATAAATTTATCATCATTCACCTCCGAAGATTCACCACCTCCGACCTCCAGTGAGGAGAGTTCGTTGTCACGATAGGGCTTGGCCTTATTGCTCTTGCATAAGGCATAAATCTTAGTACAATATAGAAGGGACTCACCTGACGTGTTCGGGCGAAGAAGCTTGAAGGATTGGTCACAGAAGGTTGTACGGGTGAAGCCATCTGGGCCAGAATTAACAAGACTAAAAAAGTAAAAGGTGTTCGCGAAGTTGAAACAAAATTATATTTTATAAGTCTCTACTCTTAATTCGTGAAAGCAATAAATTTTCTCTTCTGAAGTCTCTTAAAATGGATCACAAATATGTCTTGATGGATGGAGTGAAACTGTCTCGTTCACTTCTTCTCTCTACACTACTCCTCTTTCGTCATTTACCACTTCTCAACAGGCTCCTCCTCTCTCGACGTTCCTCCTCCTTCTTATCTTGGAAACGTGAGGAGAATTAATGAACCAACACATCCTACGATGGTATCATGCATAAATACAAAGACCACGAAGCCTTGGGGTAACGGGCCTTAATCGCAATGAAAAACATAAGAACATATGAATAAAGGAGACTTCAAGAGACCATAAGGCCTACACTAGGCAGCTCCGTATCCATCACCACCTGTCATCCCCATCCATAAAGTTGTTTAATCGTTTTTTAAAACAACTGATAGTTTCAGCGCTTACTTCATGGTTACTACGTTTATTTCATTCATCAACCACCCAAACAAATTTTTGCCTATTTCCTTCTTAAATCTAAATTTGTCCAGTTTATACCTATTACTACGAGTCCTGCCCTGTTGTTTTATTATGATGACCTTCTTTGCATCACCCTTGTTATAGCCTTTGATCTATTTAAACACTTCTATTAGATCACCCCGCACTCTGCGTCTTTCCAGAGAGTGTAGGTTAAGGTGCCTAAGCCTCTCTTCGTAAGGCAAATTTCTAAGTCCATGTATCATTTTGGTCATTCTTCTCTGTACTGATTCTAGTGAATTTATGTCCATTCTGTAGGACGGAGACCAAAACTGTACCGCATAGTCAAGGATGGGTCTAACTATCGCTAGATAGAGTTTAATAATTACCTCTGCACTTCTATTCGTTACCGTCCTAGCAATGAAACCTAATGCCCTGTTAGCTTTATTTCTGGCGCTAATGCACTGCTTCCTGGTTTTAAGGTCCGGACTCACCAGAACTCCCAATTCCCTCTCGCACTCAGATTTTTCTTAAAACGTGTTATCTAAGATGTATCTATTTTCGGGGTTGTGTAGCCCTACGTTTAATACGCTACACTTACAGATATTGAAGTTCATTTGCCATTTCACCGACCATGTTAACAGTTTATTAAGATCATCCTGCAGAATATCTGCGTCGTCTCCTGACCTAATTAGGCGTCATATTTTAGTGTCGTCCGCAAACTTACTAACATCACTATTTATCCCGTCGTCTAAGTCGTTTATGTACATAATGAACAACAAGGGACCCAAAACCGAGCCCTGGGGGACCCCACTAGTAACATTGCCCCTAGATTTTATTCCATTTATGGTAACCCGCTGTTTTCTCTTACTAATTCAAGCTCTAATCCATTCTAACATTTTTCCTCCTATGCCATGGGCTTTGATTTTATTTAGTAGTCTCCGGTGTGGCACCTTGTCGAACGCTTTGCTAAAGTCAAGGTAAATGAAATCGTAATTATCATTGTTATCTGACGCCTTATATACTTTAGTGTAAAAATATAGAAGTTTAGTCACACGTGACTTACCCTTGGTGAAACCATGCTGTGAATCACGAATTCAATTATGTCCTTCGATGTGTTCTCCGAGTCTATTCACTGTTATTGATTCAAGCATTTTTCCTATAACCAATGTCAAACTGATTGGCCTGTGGTTGCATATAGACGATCTATCTCCCTTCTTAAAAACAGGAACGTTTGCCTGCCTCCAAGCAGTTGGCACAAAAGCAGTGTCTACCGATTTATCAAATATTTCAGTTAACTGGTCGCAGATTTCAAATTTACACTCCTTAAGCATTCTTGGAAAAATTTCGTCTGGACCCGGAGATTTTGTAGCTTTAAGTCTTTCAATCTGCTTGACTACTTCTTTACTAATGCTGATATTAGATAGACTACTTTCTTCATCCCCTCTGAAAATCGGATCGCAGCCAGGTACTTTATCTAACCTCTCATTAGTAAACTCCGATAGAAAATAATTGTTAAACTCCTCACTCATTTTTTCCTCCGATTCTATCATGACATTTTCATCGTTTTTTATTGGTCCTATTTTTTTTTTTTTTTTTTTTTTTTTTTTTTTTTTTTTTTTTTTTTTTTTTTTTTTTTTTTTTTCTATAGAGGTGAAAGAAACCCTTTGGGTTAGATTTTGCTTGACTGGCAACCTTGATTTCATAATTACGTTTTGCTGTACGTGTATTCCTTTTAACCAGCTTTGCCATTTCGTTATATCTTGATCTAAGGTGTGATTCCCCGTTTTCAATTTTTACGCAAAGTCCTCTTTTCATTCCGATCTCATGTTTCAATCTGTCCGCCATCCATTTGGGAGTATTACTATTTTTCCGTATTGACTTTAGTGGGATAAATGTGTTTTGTGCACTAATAATTAGATCAATTAGATTGCTATACATTTCTTCCAAATCGCTGACCTGACTGTTGAGCCCTCGCCCCCCAAATGACCTGACCCAAGGTATGCATATTACCATCCGTGACCCAACCCTTAGTCATGACCTGACCCCCAGTCACGCACCGAGACCCGATGTTCGAAACGTCCGCATGACATTTCGTATTCAATTTCAAATAGGTTTTTATATTGTCAAATTTTGCTTTCCTGAAGTTTGGTACTTGGACGTTATTCGTACTTTTCAATTCTTCCCAAATAACATTAAATCTTATTTCTTGATGATCGCTAGAGCCTAGACTATCTCCCACTATTACGCTGCTAATTTGGTGCTCATTATTAGTTGAAATTAAGTCCAGGGTATTTTGTCCCCTCGTAGTATTGGTAATCACTTGTTTTAGGAAATTATCCTGCACCACATCTAGGAATTTCTTCGCTTCATGATCTACTAAAGTTTCCCAGTCAATGTTTCTATAATTAAAATATCCCATGATCACAACGTTTTTGTACTGGGACGCTCTGTGAATTTCATGAATCAGGGGATCAGTCTGCTCAATGCTGAGGTTAGGAGGTCTATACAAGACGCCAATAATAACTTTCTTATTCTTGCCTACAATCTCTACCCAAATAGGTTCCGTACAGTCCTCTTCCTTAATCGAATTGTTGATTATACAGTTTAATGTATTTTTAACGAAAAGTGCTACACCTCCCCCATTCCTACCAACCCTATCCTTGTGAAAAAAATGATATCCTTCTATTTCGATTTCCGGAAGGAAATGTATATCTACCATGTTGATCCAGGATTCAGTAATAGCTATGATATCGATATTCTCTACGCATGCTTTACCTCGCAGCAAATCAATTTTGTTTATTATGCTCCTGCTATTTGTATAGTAAACTTTAAGTTTATCTTCCCTCCACCTGCTTTGGTGATTCTTTTCACAGTCCCTCTCTAAGTTGCTTCTATTGCCTAAACTATATTCCGATACTTCCCCCCCTACTCCCACGTAATCTACCCGAAAAAAAACTGTAGGATGCCTACTTCTCGCTCAAGGGATTCAGCAAGGAGCCGAAATCCTCTGGGCGACAAGTGCACCCCGTCCCTTGTGTATAGGTGATTCTTACCATAAAAGCGGTCCCAGTTGTCGACAAATGCCCATCCATTGGCCTTACAATGTTTTGCCAGCCTGCAATTCATTGCAATAGCCCTGGAATGCCACATGCCTCCAACTCTACGCCTCGGAAGGATTCCACATACAACAGGAACACCTCCCCTATTTCTAATCTTGTCTAGCGCATCCCGGAACCGCGCAAACAATTCCTCACTCCCTAACTTACCTATATCATTTCCCCCGGCACTTAAGCAAACTACTGGGTCCTTACCTTCCCCTACTAAACACTCTTCAATCCTATCTCTAACATCTCCTATCCCCGCGCCGGGGAAACACACCTGCGTCCTATGTTTCCTATCTTTATCGCAGAAAGCCCTGTCTAAGTACCTCACTTGACTGTCTCCTACAACCAAAATCTTACCTGTGGGCAGGGATCCAGCGTCTGCCCTTCCCTTCTTCTCTTGAATTTCATTAGTTTCTTCTTCCTGCAGCTTCGCTAGTATTTGAAACGAGTTCTTGCAATCCAGCGGGGCTGGTGAGGACTTTTTTCCACTATTCCGCATCTTATTTTTCACCGTTTTCCATCCATGCTCATAGCTAATTTTGTCTTCCGTATTTTGGGCCTTCGAGCGGAGAACTCGATTCTCCAAGGCTTCAATTCTACTAAGTAGAGATTGTACCTCATCGGCGCTGAACACGGTAACACAGTCACTCGCCATATCACTAACTGAAGCAGCTACCCGGTTGACCTGACCTGAGTGACGACTACTACTCAACTGGGTGACGAAAAATTTAATGAATACATTACATCAATTATTGGTATAGAGCCCACCTCTCATCCTCGACTCTCAGAGAATGCGGTGACCTATTTTTATCAAATAGATGATCAGGTGGTGTCGAAGGCTGAGAGGTCCTTTGTATTGTGGACTATTCTCTTCGAACGTGAGAAGACTTGGGTGAGGATATCAGAGATCTCGGATCATGACTAGAATAACATAAAATATACATATAATACATGCTCAGTCACCCTACCAATTGGTATTGTGATAGAATACTGGTCAACAAAGAACTTGTTTCAAGGGAAATGACATTTATTTTTCACGTATATTTGCATTCTACTGTAAATCCAAAAATATTCTAAAAAAATTATACCAACCATAGATTTTGTGTTCCAATATTGCCATTTGATATTACGTGCGGTTCATAACAGACATCGGCTGTAGTGTTGCAGAATCTAGTGGATAAAAATACCATTTATTTCCATTTTGTATGAAATAACTTAATCATTTAGTTTAGCTGTATCAACTCAGAGGAGGTAGTACATGTTCTCCAATATATCTGTATTGGATTTGACAGCCAAGAGTGAACACGCTAACAATCAAACCAGCCATCCTGGGTCCACTGCTGAACAAAGGCCTCCTTCATAGCATTCCATGATTCACACGACCGTGCCATCCTCTACCACGTCACTCCTGCAAACTTCTCGTACTCGTCTCTCCAGCTTCTGTCTGGTTTCTCTCTTCCACGCTTCCCATCTTCTTCACATTTTTTTCAATGTATGCCCAGAAGTAGCATTGTTTCCCCTAGAGCTGGACTGAAAACCAGGATGGGAAAGGTTATGCAAAGAAGAGACTATGTTATCCCGTAAGGATGGGATGGCCGTTCGAATCCTGTCACCGGCGAATTTGAACCAAGGGCATAGTTAATTAAATTCCACGTTACAAAGTCCTCTGTAAGAGGCACCGTTTTAGTCTACAAATGGGAGGGAGTTTGTGACGTTAAACTATATTATCACCATTATATTTGTCTTTACTACTGATATAATTTGTTTATTTGTGTATTTATTTATTTATTCATTAATTTGCTTTTAAGATTCATTTGCATATTTTTGTCTCATTGATATTGATGCTCTCACTTTCTTATTATTGAAAAAGAAGACTCAAGTCTAGTTCCGAGTTTATTCCTGACCGGTTTCGCTTTATGCTGTTATTAATTTTCTCAGAAATGTCACTGTTATTGAAAAGGTCGCTATTGACACTCTTGATATCGTTATTATTCTAGTGATTATTGAGCCAGTTGTTGTTTGCGGACGACACTGTGCATGTGGCCGGGCCATAGGAGGTCTGAAGCTTTAAAATTCGTTTAGATAAACACCTAAGCAAGATGCTGTAATGCCTGCCATTTATTTTATGTTATTTATTTGTTATTATTTGTCTGTTTGCTTATCATTATTTGCTTATCATTTACTATACTTATCTGTCAGTTTATTATTATCATTTCCTATTTACCTGTTTGTTTATCATTTAACTTTACCTATTTATTTATTTATTATTATCTATTTTGTCTGCTCTCCTCTTTGCCTCCTTTACCTTTTGCTTTACTTCTCTTTTCTTTTCTTTGTACGTCTCATATGACTCCCCTGTCCTCTTTTGTAACCAATCTGTGAATGCTCGCTTCTTCTCTTCTACAACCTTCTTTGTTTCCTCATCCCACCATTCACTACCCTTTCTTCTATTTCCCCCTGTCCTTCTTGTTCCACACACCATCCTTGCACACTTTAAGACTCCCTCCTTGAACCATCCCCATTCCTCCTCCACACCCATCTCTGCTCTATCCTTTACTCCCTCCCACTCCTCCTTCAGCTTCTTTTCGTACTCCTTCTCCTTTTCCTTTTCATTCAAGGAGTTCACTCTAAGAACCTCCCTACCTTTTGTCCCTTTCCTCCTTCTCCATCTATCCTCCACTCTCAACTTACCTTCCACCAAAAAATGATCTGATATTCCCCCACCCTCTCCCCTTACCACATGTACATCCTTAACTCTTCCTATCATAATCCTATTTACCACTACATAATCCATTAGCGCTCTATCTACCACCCTTCCCTCCACCACCCTCTCCCATGTGTACTTATGCTTGACTTTCTTCCGAAACACTGTATTTGCTATCATCAACTCTCTTTCTAGACACATTTCCACCATCAACTCTCCACTACGATTCTTTCCTGGAACTCCACACTTCCCAACCACTCCATCGATTGGACCATTTCCCACTCTAGAGGAGAGCAGATGTGAAATGGGGTAGGAGTATGACAGAAAATTTTGAAAGTAATAAAAAGATGTTTTGGAAAGAAATTAAGAGAGGAAGAGGAGGCGAATCAAGTAGGGAAGAAAAGGTAAAAGGTACAGATGGAGAGTTGATAATGGAAGAGATGGCAGTGAGGGAAAGATGGGCAGAATATTTTAGGGAGTTGCTGAATGTGAAGGAGGATAGGGAAGGAAAGATAGCTGCAGTGGGAAATACGAAGAAAATGAGAGTGATGAGTGAGGAGAATGGAGGAGAAATAAGGAAGGATGAGGTGAAGGCAGTTGTAAAGATGATGAAAGCAGGTAAGGCACCTGGTCTGGATGGATGTCATGCAGAATGTCTGAAAAAGGGAGGTTCAGTGATGGTGGACTGGTTGGCGAGATTATTTAATGTTTGCTGGAGAGAGGGTAGAGTACCGGAGGACTGGAGTAGTGCCTGTATAGTTCCTCTTTACAAGGGAAAAGGGGACAAGTGTGAATGTAGTAATTTCAGAGGGATTAGCCTGTTGAGTGTAGTAGGGAAGGCTTATGGGAGAATCTTAATTGAGAGGATTAGGAGAGGAACAGAAGGAGTAATTGGTGAGGAACAGTGTGGTTTTAGGACGGGTAGAGGTTGTGTAGATCAGATCTTTGTGGTAAGACAGATATGTGAGAAAGCTATAGGAAAGGGGAAGGATGTTTTTTGGGCTTTTATGGATCTGGAAAAGGCTTAT
>NW_027467715.1:2178352-2185852 GCF_046742065.1 Oratosquilla oratoria
TCATCGTTGAGCGATAATCCTAGTAAAAGATTGTTTTCCCTCCCATGGGACCTGAATAAAATTGTTTGGTGGCATCCGGGTAGATACTGATCACACATATTTTGTCATGTTGTTGTGTTTTTTAATCGTTTCAGTTCTAACTCGACTCGCCGCGTAAAGTTATTCCACTATACCAGCAAGCCGTGTGCGCGAGTATGTGTGCGCGTCCGCGCGTGTGGGTGTATGTATGTGTAAAAGTGTGTGTGTCTGTGTGCATATGCATGTGTGGTTGTGTATCTGTGTGCGTATGTGTGAGTGTGCGTTTCTGCGTGCACATGTGTGTGTGTGCGCATGTATGTATGTGTATGTGTGTTTGTCTGTGTGCGTATGTATGTGTTTGTGTCTGTGTCTGTGTACCTGTGTGAGTGTGCGTTTCTGCGTGCGCGTGTGTGTGCATGTGTGTGCACATTTATGTGTGTGTGTGTGTGTGTGTGTGTGTGTGTGTGTGTGTGTGTGTGTGTGTGTGTGTGTGTGTGTCCGTGTGTCCGTGTGCGTGTGTCCGTGTACGTATGTATGTGTTTGTGCCTTTGTGCCTTTGTGTGAGTGTGCTGTTCTGCGTGCGTGTGTGCGTGTGTGCACATGTATGTATGTATGTGTGTGCGTATGTGTGTGTGTGTGTGTGTGTGTGTGTGTGTGTGTGTGTGTGTGTGTGTGTGTGTGTGTGTGTGTGTGTGTGTGTGTGTGTGTGTGGGTACGTATGAATGTGTTTGTGACTGTGTCTGTGTGCCTTTGTGTGAGTGTGCATTTCTGCGTGCGTGTGTGCGCGCATATATTTGTGTGCGTGTGTGCACTTGTATGTATGTGTTTGTGTCTATGTCTGTATGCCTATGTGTGAGTGTGCATTTCTGCGTGCGTGTGTGCACATGTGCGTGTGTGCGCATGTGTGTGTATTCACTTGGTCTTTGGATCACGTGTTGGACTCGTGATCGACAGCTATTTCCCTCCTGGAAGAGAGCTCAGAGCTCGTAGGTCCGATCTATGGGTAATGCTATGACCTTGCACACACACACACCCCCAACTCCCCGCCCACGAGAGTTGGAGTAACACCCCTCAGCGCTGCGATACTGATATTATTTCAGCCCCGGGCGAGGGTCGAACCCGGACCTCCGTAGTGGCAGGCCAGAGCTCTAACCACAGCGCCATGAGAGATGTGTGTGTGTGTGTGTGTGTGTGTGTGTGTGTGTGTGTGTGTGTGTGTGTGTGTGTGTGTGCGTGCGTCCCCCTCCCCCTCTCTTTCTCCCTCTTTCCAAACATGTTTGTCTTTCCTTTTTATCTTCCTTTCATATGCCTCCCTTTCTTCCTCTTCATCTTTTCATTCGTTGTTCTCTTTGTCTTCTTGTCCGACATTGTCTCGTTGTGTTCTCTCTCTCTCTCTCTCTCTCTCTCTCTCTCTCTCTCTCTCTCTCTCTCTCTCTCTCTCTCTCTCTCTCTCTCCCTCCCCCTCTCTCTCTCTCTCTCTCTCTCTCTCTCTCTCTCTATCTATCTATCTCTCTCTCTCTGTCTCTCTCTCTCTCTCTCTCTCTCTCTCTCACTCAAGAAATGAGATGATTGTGTTCTTGCTTGATCGGTCGTGTTCTGTTAATAGTCGTCAGATGATTTTATTACTTGGGTAAAAGGCGGACCCCCAACCTGAGCGGGGGCTCCGTCGACCGAGACCCCGATTCCCTCTTCAGTGAGGGTCGGGATCCATGAGGGCGGAATTCAAAAAGAGGTCCGCCCTAGAACTACAGAATCTAATCGTCTATATATATAGTTCTACGAAGACAGCGAGATCGAAAATGGTCGCCCGCCTTTCCCTGAAGACCTTCCCCGTCAGTGCCGTGACCTCATCACCAAGTGCTTCGCCATGGACCCATGGGAACGGCTCACCCTCCACGGCATCTTGGCTCACCCTTGGCTGAAGGCTTTTGGCCGCTCCCAGGACGGGAACAAGCTCGAGCCGCCTGATCCAAAGCTCTTTCCGCCACAAATCTTCAGGAAACTCGAGGAGCGCGAGACGAAAAAGAACCCCCAGGCCCCAGTGAAGAATACCAAACGTGGTTTACAGGAAGAAAGTGAAAAGGAAAGTAGGCCACAAAAAGAGAAGAAGCAAAGAAAGAAGTGGTGGATACCACTGATAAACATGAAGTCCATTAGACTCGTCAAGAAGCCATTTAAGTTTCTAAAATGGACGAATATATTTTGCCTGAGAACTGAATGAAATAACAGGCTCCCTCGGCTCAAGAAGAACGAGGGCTCGATATACTATTCATATGAGAACTGATTGTTTGTACAAAAAGTACATCAGGAATGTGGAAAGCCAAATGGGAAAATGCAAGGTTTCCTTAAAGTCATAATAAGGACAAGAATGAAAAACATCGGTCTGAAAGTGCCATACATAGTTACATAGAAAGGGCACACATATATGGGCTACCAGAAGGAAGGAAAACATCCGTATAATATCTAAAATGACACGTAAAAGAGCCTAAGAGCAAAAACGCTCTTTACGTCATGACAGTGACAGATCTGAAAGAAGCCTTCGTCAGAAAGAGCCATAAAGAGTTAAAGAGAGGGCAAGAAAGTTTTCAGTAAAGGAATTAGTCTTAAAGAGCCACGCACAGGGGGAGATCACTCTCCCCTCAGCTGAATAAAATCGCCTGACGGCATAACAGAAGAATTACAAGATATTCAGAACGCAGTCGGAGGCCGGACCTTGAGAGGTGCTACTCTCAGCTGAATGAAATTGCCTGGTTAGGGCGTCGTTACTTGCGGCGAAGGTCGAGGAGGTGGCGGTTCGAATCCTGCCACCGGCAAAGTTGAATCAAGGGCATGGTTCATTAAATTCCACACTACAAAGTCCTTTGTAAGGGGCACCGTCCTAGCCTTCCGGTATTGGGGAGTTTGTGAAGTTAAACCATATCATTATCATATATATACATATATATATATATATATATATATATATATATATATATATATATATATATATATACATATATATATATATATATATATATATATTAGTGATGGGACGATACCAAAGTTTATAACGATTCCGATACGAGTCCCGATACCTCATTGAAATTCCGATTCCGATACGAGTCCCGATTCCGATACCTGTAATGAATTCATGATTATTTTCAGACTCTGAAGCTGGTTTAAGAAACAAATACTTTTTGGACTAGGCATAATTACTTTTATTAATTATGCATTCAGAAGGAATATAAATGGTTTTGTTATAGCAAAAAAGAAAAAAAGTTTCTTATTAACAGAAATGAAAAGGGTAAAAGTTTAGAAAAAAATATATAAGTAAATTCCTTGAAGGTACTTATATCCAAGTCCCAATATTTTTAGATGGTAATGTAAGAACATTAGCATCTCACCTTTCAGTCGATTTCTTTTCGGCGAGTAAATAGTCCTTCCAACACAAGATAATCTTTCGCTTTCAACAGAAGAGAGAGGTGCAGACAAATATTTCCTGCCAAAAAATGCCATGATAGGAAATTACTTTTTATTTAATCTCCACCACTGCAAAGGATTCTCATCATTTTATATATTTTTCAAAAAATGTATATTTGGACATTTCATGTTCTATTAAAATTCTTTTGTTCCTAGTTTCGCTACTTGCATTATCACATCCTTTGGTAGGCGTTAGCTCCATTTTTCCTTGTCCCTTTTTCTTGAATTTGGAGAAGCATTTTTCAAAGCTGAAGGTAAAGTCACTTTCATTATCATTTTTCTCTTGAGACACATCATATGAGTCGTCTATGCCTTGTGGTATTTCAGGAGAGGCGTCAAAATTTCCTTCAGTTATACTACAAATATTTTGACTTCCTTCGGTGAACTAAACCACAATAGCCTCTTCATTAGGCATTCCTTGGTAGTTACTTTCTAAGAAAGTAGTCTCGAATCTTGGATCAAGATATGTTGCCAGTTTTAAGTTCTTGTCATTTTAGGTAACTGCAAAATCTAGCAAAGAAAGAGGCTTTCCATGCTGTCAGTGTTGAACCCAGCTCATCAAACAATCCCTTTTCTTCTCCCATATCAAAAAAAAAGAAATGACTTTAATGTGTGTTATGATAAGAGAGGCAGTCGCTTCTCAATTATCTAATAAACTTGTACAATCAACAAGGAACTACAGTATTCGAAATATTTAGCATACATACATACATACATATACCAAAGCTTTTTCCCCCTTCCAAGGGAGGTAGCCAAAAAGGGAAAGGCATAAAAACACTCCCACCCATTTCATCCCTAAATACACTCCCCACCCCTCCCACCCTTCCTCTCATCTGAGCACCTCCTGGATGACAGGTCATCCCTGTACCCTGCCCACCGCCCTGGGTCAATACGGACAAACCCGCCTTCACTTATTCATTAAAATATAATGGGCTCAAAATTATAATCTTATGATTACGAACAAGAACAATACTTTTTCTGATTACGAACAAGAGCCATACTTTTCTGAATAAAACAGTTTGGCTGGAATATGTATCCTGTATTTGCATTAACGATTGGTTTCTGGTATTGCACAATGTAATAAGTACTAAAACTTACCTATTAGCAATAACAACAATAACAATACACGCATTTCTATTCATACCATCATCAAAATACGAAGTTATCTGTTTTTTCTCCTATGTTCTTGAGAGCGTTTAGAGTATGTTCTCCTGAGTATCTTGAGGATGAAGTCAAATCTATTTATGAGACTGGTCAGAATTTTAAATATCCAAAACATTTGATGAATGGAGCACAAGAAAAAGACAGAACATATTTTAACACCTCTCAAGTAAACGAATTTAAATTAGAGAACAATTTAGCAATTCCATATCATGAAAATTTTATCACCCTTCCTCAAATATTTAAAAGCTTTGGTATTCAGGTGATATTTAATAACAACCAATGACAACAATAATGTTAAGAACTATCTCGTTAGAAATTCTCCAATAGAAAAAGAAGGATGTATCTACAGCATACCATGTAAAGTGTGTGATTTTAAGTACATAGGCCAAACAGGAAAATATTTAAACAAAAGGATTAATCAACATAAATACAATATAGGAACGGGTCAAATGTCAAGAGGACTTTTCGCCCACCAAAACGAGCTCTCCCATATTATTGATTGGCAAAGCACAAAAGTTATTACATCATGTCATAACATTGTAGAAAGGAACATAATTGAATCCTGAATTTAAGCTTAGGTTTGTATAAGTTAGATAACTTTATTATTAAAAAGATTTTAAATAATTCTTCTGGAATCGGGCAACATTGGACCTTTCCCAGTTCCTCTACTGCTATGTACATACCTTTGGTCATTTTCTGTATTCTTTGTACCCTGATGATGTCTTGAATAGGCGAAAACGTTCGGTATTAATTTCTTTTATTTTCTAAGTGATTTCTGCAAGTATTGTTGTCACGTGTGCTTAGTGATTTGTTATGTATATATATATATATATATATATATATATATATATATATTCTCCCGTCTTTCCGAATGCCACCGTAAGAATCTTACGGTAAGAATCTTACGGTGGTATTCTTAAAAATATCTTTCCTTATATAAATCTTTCCCTTCCAAGGATTTATATAAAATTTATATATGGAAAGATTTTTTTTAAGAATATCACCGTTAAGACATCCATGGACGTCTGAGCGTGTTGCTATTAACAATGTCAGGCCACACAGACACATCCTGTACAGAGGGCCAAGGTTACGGAGTCTGAGGCACTTTAACAATGTCTGGTGCGAAATTCTCACCACCATTCTGTTTATGTGTGTGTGTATGAATTCGTATGTGTGTGTATATATTGTCTGTGTATTCCTATGTGTTGTGTGTGTATGTGTGTGCGTGTATTCGTATGTGAGTGTATGTGTTGTGTGTGTATTCGTATGTGTATCTGTTGTGTGTGTGTATTCGTATGTGTGTGTATATTCGTGTGTGTGTCTATGTGCTGTGTGTATTCGTATGTGTTGTGTGTATTCGTATGTGTGTGTGTACGTTTGTGTATGTTTGTGTGTGTGTGTATTCGTATGTGTGTGCATGTGTTGTGAGTGTGTGTGTGTGTGTGTGTATGTGTATGTGTATGTGTGTGTGTGTATTCGTATGTGTATGCATGTGTTGTGTGTGCGTGTGTGTATATGTGTATGTGTTTGTGTGTATGTATGTTTGTGTGTGTGTGTGTGTGTGTGTGTGTGTGCGTGTGTATGTGTGTGTGTGTGTGTGTGTGTGTTGTGTGTGTGTACGCGCGCGTGTGTGTGCGTATACGTTTTTTTTTTTTACAACAGAAACATCGTAAACATTGTTCTCCGCCGGGAATAACCAGCGTTTCTATCCTTTGGGGGCAAAATCACCACCAAGAAGTTGGATACATTGAGGTGTCAAAGATTTTTTTTTTTTTCTGTGAGAGTGAGCAGAAATTAGCTTGTGCGCAAACTTAGCCTACTCCGAAAAGTACGCGCGCACCCATGGCGGCAAAGTCGTTCCTTTGCAATGGAAGCGCTAGAGTTACAAAAGAGAGACAGAGAGAGAGAGAGAGAGAGGGAGAGAGAGAGAGAGAGAGAGGAGAGAGAGAGAGAGAGAGAGAGAGAGAGAGAGAGAGAGAGAGAGAGAGAGAGAGAGAGAGAGAGAGAGAGAGAGAGAGAGAGAGAGAGAGAATTATTGGTCTGACGGTTGGCAAGTTACCATATTTTTAGAGAATTTATAAGTTGATGTTTGGGTGGAACTTTTTATTGAATGGATTTTAACATCATTTGAAAACCTTGTGTGTGCACATTTTTTCTTTGTGTGCACTAGTTGTAAAACATATGTACACGCGCACAGTTTAGAGGGAATGTTAGTGATTATCAACGAAGAAATACTAAAAGGACTTCTTCCTACACATACATACACCAACGTTGACATCAACAGATACTTTCGGTTTGGTCAGGAATTTGCGTTCCGTACCCACCGAACAACGTAACCACGAGCGCGCTGAGTGACCCAATCTGTGATACGACCTTGGGTCACGTGATCGGTCGCGTCGACCTCCAGGGTCGAAGACATTTAGGGAGGGATGAACAGAGACGAGGAAACCAATTGGAGGGCCCGATTTCAGCTGGAGGAACCTCTCGGCGAGGGAGGCTACGGATGTGTTTACCTGGCGAAGGACCTCGCCAGCGGCACAAAGGTCGCCATCAAGGAAGTCCCCCTCTCCGGCGTCGACACCTGGGGGTGGCGCCAAGGGACGAGAGTGCCCATGGAAGCCTCTCTCCTGCACAAGGTCCAAGCCGTTCCTGGGGTCATCCAACTTTACGACTGTTTCGTTTCCGACGGCAAGTTTTACATGATCATGGAACTTGTACCTAAAGCAACTTCGATATATGACTACATGGAGAAGTGCGGCAAGCTCCCCCTTCCACAGATCAAAAGGCTCTTTCGTGACATCGTAATTACAGTACAAAGATGTCTAAACGCAGGCGTTTCTCACAAGGACATCAAACCAG